>NC_142892.1:21075000-21375000 GCF_054131105.1 Drosophila navojoa
GCTTCTGTTGTTTTTTCAATGATGTGTCGCCGTCAGGCACTTGAACTGACGATGGCCACTTGGTCAGTAAGGTGGCTCTGTGGTGGATGCATCTGCCGTTGGCCTTTGTTCTCTGCGACAGCGCATTTTTTCGTAATTTTATTGAGTGACTTTATGCCAGGCAGCTACATATATAAAATCAATCATTCAAGCCAGTGCTGCAGCGGCCGACGACAATAGCAATCGCAATCACACAAATAATAACAACTACAACTACAACAACAATAATGCTAATTCATTCCTTGTTGTTGCTGTTGTCAACTTGGGTACCTGGTGCTTGGTACCTGGGAAGGTTAAGTGCGGCTTGGAGCGCTGTCGCGGAAGTTTTTGTCTTGTGCGCTCATGTTTATCTATGGGATATATCAATACTTATACACTAAGCCGTCAGAGGAGGCCACATTCAGGCATATCCATTTAACTGTGCCGACTCCAACAGCTCCAACAGCTCAAACACTTGAGAGAGGCTGATCGATTCTTCAATGATTTTGATCGCTTGAGTCAACAACGCGAAAGCAAGAAAGTTCTGTTATAATTAGCATAGCTCGCCAATGTCCATACATAATCGAATCGTCTTAACCTAGAATTGTGTCAATAAGCCAACTAGTCTATTGCCAAAAGTCTTTTGTTACACAAATTGCAAGCTTTCACACCCTATCGACAATTCCCAACATTCTAATCGGAATCAGTTCGCATACCGCAACTAGATTATAAACTGAAACGGTTAGAAATAAATGTTTTTATTTAAATTTACCCTTTACCGCATCAGGGCTCAACAAGAGAACGGTTCTTTACGTAAAACAAACAAGTTTTTGGCCAAATTCAGTTGGTGAATGATTTTTGATGATCGTGTAATACAATCGGCAGTATAAACAAGCTCCATTGACCTTCGGCTGGCTTTCTTGTTAGCTATGGACAGATAATTAATAAGCTGCTCAAGCGTAGATTGTTCGTCCGAAAACATTTATAAATTGTGCGTGTGGCAGGGCTAGGATACCCTAAAGATGCTTAACGAATTATAAATAGTTTTACTTTGTATTTGCAAATTTATTCCAAGCAAATCGACAATCTCTCTCGCTTATGTCAAGACTTTTATTTCGTCAAATTCTTCAACTTTAAGCACTAATAATAAAAAGCCAACTTTATTGCTTCGAGTGGTTCATTGAATTTCGTTGACCAGCATCAGCTGTCAGAAATACAAAAAAAATAAATAAATACAAAAAATAGAAAAAAATCGATTAGCCTCAATTGTTCTAAGCCCTCTTCAAAGCACACAAAACCAAAGACTTAGGCAACGAACTTGAAATTGAAAAACAAAAATCAAATTGAGGCGCACAGAAAATGGACCGCAAAGAACGATGACGACGATGACGACGACGACGATGACGATGACTATGGCGTAACGTACAAATCTGTGAAGTACGTGTTGCTGAGTATCTGTACAGTATCTGTGTGTCAGTGTGTGTGTGTGTGTGTGTGTGTTCGTAACTTAATATATGAGTCGAGTAAATGCTGCAGCACGTGCTTGAAACGAGCGTCGCTGTATATTACCACAAAATTATAGCGGTTTTGCAATAACAGCAATAACAGCGCCCCACTCAAAGTCGAGCCTGAACCTCTAGCTGGATGATATTTAAGTTTTGCCTAGAAATAGCTGCCACAGCCACAGCAGCAGCAGCCGCAGCAGCCGCAGCAGCCGCAGCAGCCTCAGTCACTGCCAACGACGACTGGGAGCTCGACTTGGACGACGTTGTAAACGTAATCGATAACCAGTTCCGAATTGTTGCAATGAAACCGAAAGCGGAAAAGCCAACCGATTGAAGTAGTCAGCCAGGCAGTTAGCCAAGCGAGTGGAGCGGCAGCCACAGCCACAGCCACAACCACAGCAAGAGCCAATGAGCCATGCCAACTGCATACGTTAAATTATTACGCTAAATTGGCCAAGACGTTGGCAACGCAGCTCTTTACGGTACCGAGCACTGGCTGGGTTGGCTGGTTCAGCACGCACTTAATGCAAATTGAATTGTAGCAATTTGAAGGTCATACGCCCTTGCCCAAAATATGCAAATTGCTGCTGAGCCGTTGATCGCGTTGTGGGCATGTGAAAAATGCTTTTCTTCCGCCTAGAGCGTGGCCAAGCGCTCGCTAGCTGCCACTAGCCACGTTCATGACAATGAACTCTCTACACAGAGTGCTCCCAACGAACGTGGCCAATTAGTTATAATGCTGCTTCGTGATATCACAACATCTGGCAACTCACTCTCGAAGTACACACACACACACACACATATAGACAGTCAGAGAAGAGAACCCCAGACCAGAGACCTTAGAGTTCCAGCAGCAGACCCCTCAGATGTGGCTGTAGCTGCAGCTAGAACCAGAGCCAGAGCCAGAGCCAATAAGGAAAAACTCGACGCTCGCCAAGGAAATTACTCAAGTCTGCAAAGTATGTAGCAACAAACAACAACAATAAGAATAGTTGGCAATACGGATAGAACAACGACAACAACAGCAACAACAACAACAACAACAACAACATGAAAAGTGAACAATGACAATCTGCACGTAGCAATCAGTCAACGTGCGGCAGTTGGTTTAACTTTAACTTGTTGCCAGCGATAGTGTGTGCGAGCGAGAAGGGAGAAAGGTAGAGAGAGACAGAGAGAGAGGAGGGAGAGAGAGAGAGGCAGCGAAAGGGGACTATGGAGAGTGAGTGTGGAAGGCGGTTAGATCCGAGAACTTCCCGTAAACGACAACTGCAAAATGCAAAACGTGGAAAAACTTTAGCGGTTAGCTGACTGTCAATAGAGATGAGCAATAATTGCGATGCGCAAATATTTTAGTTAGCTTAAATCGCATAAAATATACATGTAGAAATATTTCATTTCAAATCCAAATATTTATTTTACAACATTGAAATAGGATATTCAATTTCCAAAAACTTAGAGCACAAAGAACAATTTAATAACTTTACTAGAAAGGCAAGACAATATAATTTGCATATTTCTTCTTCTAAAAAAATAATAATAGAATTCGACAAAGAATTTTAAAACGATTTTGCCCCAGATACATAATCAAATTCGATCAAAATCAATCAATAAATACTTTGAATAAATAAGAGCAAATTTACAAAAATCATAAAGTTAGAAAATTCCAAAAACGTTGACCATATGCATTGAAATTAAATATATAAAATTATATTTTTATTATAATATGAACGTATGCCAAGGAGTTTTTTGTCTTATACGACTTTTTTTGTCTACAATATTTTTTTGGTTACTCACAATAAATAATTATGATAAATAATATAAAACATATATAATATACATATTAATCATAGTACTAGAAGAATAATTATACAAGTTTTAATACACGACGAGTTTTTGGTAAAAAAAACTTTATAGCTAGATGATTCTTGTTTTTAAGCATTTTAGTGACAGTCACTATCGCTGCCATCAGTCACTGTCATCTCTAGCGAGCTGTGACTCGAACGCCCACACATGCAAACGCGGATGCACCAACACAGATGCGCTGTGAAACACGCACGAAGGAAGGGCAGCGCCGCTGAGCCTGGTCATACATATTTGCACTTAATTAGCCGCTTATGTTGCTATTGTTTTTGCTTTTGCTTTTGTTGCTGTTGTTGTTGTTGCTGGTGAAGAGAATAGACAGCAGCAGCAGCCACAAAGTGGCATATTTTATGCAAGCGAGCATAATTCATAATTGTAAAGCGAGCTGACAGACGTTTTAGCACTGCCAGAATGTGCGCTCTGTGCGCAGTTAGTGACTAGAAATCTTATTTGCTGAGCTCCAAATGAAGTCAGGCAGCAGCAGCAGCAGCAGCAGCGGCAGCAGCAGCAGCAACATTGGCCGTGCTCCAAGAATTAAGCCAAATTTGCCGCTTCAGCTGGCGGCAAAACAGCAGCCGCAGCCGCAGCAGCAGCAGCCGTGGCAGCAGTCACAGCTGAAAACTAGTTTGCAAATGTGCATGCAAACACACTCACATGCAGCACACACACACACACACACACATGTGCAGGCTTACACATGTATTTTCATTTTCTGACACATAATTCCAGATTCACAGCTCGTGCGCCGCCAGAGCAGCCAGGCAGCAGAAACAAGCGAGCTTAATTGCAGTATTTGTTCTAAGTTAATTAGAAAACCAAGACTGTGAAGCAGCAGAGACAGAGAGGGGTAGGTGCTAGGGGCCAGGGGCTGGAGAAAAGCTAAAGCAAAGCCAGCGCTCAGATAGATGGCGCATGTGTGTAACTGCTGCATTTAACACTGTCAAGAGTTCAGCAGTCGCAGTTGCAGTCGCACTCATAGCAGCAGCAGCAGCAGCAGCAACAACAGCAGCAGCAGCAGCAGAAATCCCAGTCCCGGTGTCCAGTTTAGCAATTCTACAGTCTACGTGTTTTTCTTTTTTTATCTCAGTCTCAGTTATTTCTGTTCGGTTTTTATGTCATTAACATACTTTACTGTGTGTACCCTATAAATGTGTGTGTTACTTTGGCCTGCGAGCTGTTGAAAATATAATAATCATAATTTATAAGCATGTCTGCAAAAGCGGGCAGCAGGCAGCGGGCAGCGACAGCATTCTCATGCCTGGCTCTGATTTAGGCTCGCCAAGGCGCTCACTGCTGATTGGCTCCCATTTGTTTGGCTTTGCATTTTAAGTGATATTTATACGAGTATGTACGAAAATACCTCTATATCAGTCGACTCTAATGATAAGCTCGTGCTCAGTCCAAAAATAGTGGAGCTCAAGGCGTGCTCAAACAAAAGACTTAAGCGACAAACTTGATGAAGTAGTTGCTTGATTAGGACAAGTTGGCTGCATATAATAATGCATTATTAATGCAATCAAAAGTGAATATTATTGGCGCGATCGAACCAGTTTTCAATAGATGAAAGCCGGAATTAAGTCGTATTTCGGCTCTTTTCTCCTTTGCAAAGCTTTGTGTGTAAAGTTTCATTCATAGCTCAAATGACTTTTCACATATTTAATATACGTTTTCTATGTTATATATATGTCGAATATAGGCTTTAATATATTTAAAGAAAATAAAATATAAATAAATATATTATATTATTTATATATCAATATTCATTAATTGGGGCTGCTAGCTGATCCCATTTAGTTTCTTAATGATGAATGTCTTTCAACTCAGTTATCGATTCTCAGTTATCTCTTGGAGCGCCTCTAACAATTCAGTTTGCTGCTTTGAAGCACACACACTTATAATATATTTCTAGTCACTATAACGCTAAAGTTCTCATAAAACAAGAAAACATTTTCGATTCATTTATCAAAATATCTTTCCGAAAGCACGTAATAAACGAGAAATGATCAGAGATTGAATTTTGAAATATTTGTTGGTTGAACAAAGAAGCAAATAGAGTTATATAAACAGTCGAAGATCTGGCCGAGTCGGTCAGCGTGATGGGAATGATAAAGTTGAAAGCGTCTTACGAATCGATGTGCTGTTAATGACCTTGTCGCACAAAAACTGTAATAAGGCAAAACTATGTTTGAATTCCTACGAAAAACGCTTTGGGTTTTGCTCAATGCGATAAACGAGCCACAATCAGCAGCACGAAGACTTTCTCTATGGCTTGAGGGTGTTATAATATTATGTTGGCCCATTGACACGAAAGGTTTTAGCTCCATTCGCGCACAGATTTGACATCATTAAGCTCATAAATTGCTGTTTACAGCTGGCGCCTTTTCGAGAGCCAACAGCGGACAGCGGACAGCAGAGAGTCGAGAGTGTGAAATATGGCAGAGTAATTTGGTATTTGGGTTGCTAGCCAGCGGTCGGGTCAGCGTGGTCAGCTTGGTCAACTTGGTCAGCGGTTAGGGCCGCAATCTGTGCCCAATGCGAAAATTGTGACATCTATTTGAAATCTCTGTTATATGATTCGCCATTAAGTTTTCGATCTAAGCTACCTTGCACTCAATTATTTATATACATATACATATACTGCATATACTATATATTCATATTTTTCTACCATATCATTTTTGTCAACTCATCAAAACATGATCATCGCCAACACACTATCATGCTCATCATCATCATCGTCTAAACACATCACAAAACATTTCATTGCAACGGCTACGACATAAAAACCAAATATCAAATCGTCTCCTTCATCGAATTGTCAACATCATGCATTCAAAATTCTTGTCACGCTCACGGCTCTCACGCACGCACGCTCACACACACGCACACACAACATACATTACATAATCATGCGATGTTGTTTTTGTAATTTGTATTATTTTATTCATCAATCATTTCGAATGTTTCTCTCATTTTGGTTATGCTTCCGGTATTTTACCTTATTGAAATTTAATTAAATTTACATTTATCGTTAAAAATATCTACATATATATACATATACATATACCTTTTTTTGTTAATATGTGTGGCACAACAAAATAATTACTGTAAATATGTTTATTCCATATATGTACTTATGCATATGTCTCTCTCTGTGTGTGTGTGTGTGTCTGTGTAACGGCTGGGCTTAAAATTTTGGTTTGGTATGGAAAATCACTATCGATAAACTGCACACACGCACACGCACACGTACACGCACACACGCGCGGCAATTCACACACACTCACACAACAAAACCCTTGCACACGAACCATGGGTTCCGGGCCAGCAGATCGAGTCGCTTTGGTCACCGCCGCACCGCCGAGCTATACACGTATGTATCACTATTTTCCAGCACATTTGAGCGCGCACCCGTTCTGCTACTACCCACCCGCACCACCACCACCACCACCACCGCCCGCACCGCCCACACAGCTGGCCACACCGTTGACCCTCAAACAGCTGGGTAACTCGATTACCTCCATGACACAGGCAGCGCAATTGGCCAAAACGCTGCGCTATGCCCCAGGTAATACCAACAACGTTGCTTAGTTCTACATGTTCTTTAGCTACCAACTTTTGTTTATGTATTTTCATAGATTATTTACGATCAACTTTTGTTCTGTAACAATATAAATGAAATACTCTTGTAGACAACAAAATATAGTAGTACTGGCAATAATAGAGATCGAATATCTTTTGTAGTTCATGTACAATTTTCTATTGTATTGAAGTATTACTAATAATAGTAAGCCGCTTACTAAACAAGCAGACCTCTTTATACATATGTACATACATATGTGTGTATATAAATTTTGACTCTTTTTAGCAAACTGATTCAAGTAGCGTCACTCCTGCCCGCCGCACCTACATTTGTCTACTAATCCATAATAATCAATAGCAACTAATATGTATATTGAGATTTTGATTCTGGTTTCTTTCAACATAAATTGATGATTTCGTATAGCTCCTCCAACTAGACAAAATACGGTAAAGCAGAAAAGTCTTATCTTAAACTGCTGTTTAGCTGCATACCATCGCGCCCTGGGCTGCGCTGTGAAGCTCATTATAAATGTATTTCGAGTGTGGCAGCATTTTATATTAATTACAATATAATTATCTGAGCCTCAAACTTGTAACAACCAGAAAAGCGAGTCAGCTACTTGTATACATATAACATTCAGAGCTGTCTTACTGTCAGCTCTGTCAACTCTCTGCTTGCTGCCGAGCAAAACATATGAAAAGACCTTATAGATCCCGTATTAGTTACGATCTCTATTTTTATAGGCTTAGAATTGATAAATTAAACATCTTTCAACTTGAATTGAGACAGAGATTCAATTTGTGCCATAGATGACTGAAAGCCATTACAACTTCTGAGTTGATCAATCTCGACTAACTTATACCTAACTACTATCAATATGATATACGAATACCCAAAATATGATTTATATACTGCAGACTCCAAACAAAATTACTATATTTTAAGTTCAGCTAACAGATGATATCAGATTCACTTGTGGTACTAATAACTATTTAATATATAATAACTAATACATTATGACATACAATGTACATAATAATGTTCAATAAATTTTTATATATTATACGTTATCTTAATCCACATTTCTCTTTTTTCCTCCTTCACTTTCTCTCTTTCTCTCCGCATCGGCAGGCATGTTTATACGACCCGACGAAACGAATCTCTATACGACGCTGGAACCGACTTTGAGCAGCAATCCGAATGTTTATTTTCAGCGCAGTGGCGCTGTCCATCCGGGAATATTGTACTGACTGGAGGAGCAGAGGAGGATGAAGGAGGAGAATCACTGGAGCTATCGAGAGCACTGGAACTGAGTATTTTTTCTTAATATTAAGCTGCAGCACATAGCGCTCCCCACACACACACACACACACAAACACACACACACATACGCATACACACACATACACACGACCCTAATACGGCTCCCAAGGAGCAGCAATAAGTGAATAAATGAAATAATTAGTTTAATACATATGTCATAACTGCTAAGCGTTTAGTATAAGCAATGGAACACGATCTATGAAAATATAACTATGTATGCTTAGAGTCGATATATGATGAGATATATATATTAGCCCAACTAAGTACTACACACACTTAAAACAATGAGATTTTGGTAAATTTGTAGTCTAAGATTAAGCGACGATACGAACTCGAAACGGATTTGCAACTATATATATAGAATCACCTATATATATTATAATATCAAAGACAATTTTCACCATTTATACAGGCCATATTTATATGTATTTACGTTGATCTAATCATATTGACTAAAGCGATTCTCACTTAGTCTGCAATAATGGTGAAAACTTGGCGTATTGTAGATATCGTTTGCACCACAGAATATTTTTGCTCTTCCCTAATTCAATTTTACACAAATAAAGTAAATTAAAATAATAATTAATTTAAATCGAATTTTATATATATTTTCATTTGAATACTCAAACGATATCTTGAAATAAAATTTAGATTTAAGCAAGAATTCAAACAAGTTTAACTGATCTTAAAGACGCTCGATAGAGGCACAAATATCGAACTCTTGAGTTGGTATAAGAGTGTAAGGCGATGGATAGATATTCTGACACAATTATTTGAGAGATTTATGCCTCTATAAGCAATTAGACCCCAAATAATGGGCAACATCAGGCGAAACATTTGTTTAGCCAAGTAAACGATCGTTTAAGCCAACACGAAAATGTTATGTACATAATGCCCGCAGGCACACACACACACACGCACACACACACAGACATACACGCTGAGCAAATACTCTCAATAAAAGCCGATAAATTAAAAAAACAACATAATAGCAACAAGTGTAGAGGAAGAAGAAGAAGGAGACAACACTCACTCACACACACACACACACACACACACACACTCAATTACGAGCTGTTGTGGCATACAACAATTACAATTACAATTAAGTATAATTGCAAATTATTGGCATTGCAGCGCCTATTAACGCCTTCAGGTGGCCAGGGGATGTAAGTTGGTATCGACTATGTATTTATTTGTATGTATGGGGTGTATATTATTGGATGCCTATGCGGCATGTTTCACATAATTTCTTAACGCTTGCGATTGGGTGCCAGTTGGTAAACGTTAATGTTAAGCTATTATCGCCAGGCTCTAAGTGTAAGTGCCTTATAGCAATTCCATTACACGACCAACGCCTATCACTTGACCTTATATGGCAGCACACACACTCACACACACACACACGAATGCCGAGGGCGTGTTTGATGCGGCATGGAGTGAACCTCTGGCTTGCAGCCTCGCATTAATTAAGTGCAACAATGCAATGCAGCATCAACAGCAGCAGCAGCAGCAAGCAGCAGGAGGAAAAACAACAGCTGGAGAGAGATCCCATTGCTGCCTCAAGATGGACGCACAGACGTACGTCCTCGAATAGTTACTAGAGCCGCATCCACAACACGTCGTTCGTATTAATGACATTTCTCACGAACATTTCGCCAGAGCTACCGACAACACGGCCAAGACAGACAGACAGACAGAGCGACTGACCGACAGAGCAGTGGAGCGGCAGAGCGGCAGAGCGACAGAGTGTCATGTGTCCAGTGTGTCCAGTCTCCAAGGCATGTCAGTGTCTACAGTCCCCCACAGTCTCTCGCTCTCTCGATCTCCGCCTGGCACTGGCCTCGCTTCAATTAGGCGCGCCTTCAAATCACAAGTCAATCAAAGTTGTTAGATTTGCCGTCCTTTTTGCCTAGCTCCAACTGCGACTGCCGCCTCAGAGCCAGAGAGAGAGAGGTCTCAGGGTTCTGCTCCTAGGTCTGATATATTCCAGTCGCTGGCTGGCTGCCTGGCTGCCTGGCTGGCCGGCTGTGACATCTGTGACATGGCACTGCGGCGGCATCAATTACAACATCTATGACAGCACAGCGTGAAATGTTTGTACATGTCTCGGCGGCGCTTCCGATGGGACCAATTAGCCCTAAGTAGGCATTTCAATGGACTCTGCAATTAGCCAAAATCGAAGCCAACAATTTCATTTCATCATGCCCTTCATCATTATCAGCAATGCTCATCTCCCAGCCAGCCAGCCAGCCAGCCCGCCATCCACCCATTCGTTCAGCGATATGCAGCCCCAATTCGATCTGATCCCATCGATGCATTTCTTTCACCTAGGGCGTGCCAAGACTCACGTGCAAATGGCATTTGGTAACGCTTTATGGCCTAATGGAGCAACACGACTCGCCTCAGCTGCTGTTACAGATCCCAGACTCTCAGCAGCTCAGTCCATCAGAGATGCGCAGTTGCTGCTGCGATTAAACTTAAAGCTAAGACTTTCTTTTTTCATAAAATATTATATTTGAATGAAGGGGTATGTATATCTGGATAATTCAGGAGATTTTTTCTCTGTCATCCTATTTAGTGTCTAATCTAATCTAATAGCTAATAATCGTATGAGGTTTGCGACATTATTCTTAGGAATTACTCGGTTCAGATATCGAATGAGTAAATTTATGAATTTATAATCAAATGAAAAAACAAAATTGTTACCCTGATTTTTCAATGTGAATATATAAAAATAGAAATGGTCTTTGGAATAATTTCCACAGTTTCATTATTTAGTTTAAGAGTTTCTGATCTAGCAAACCCTATTTAAATTATTATTAAGTTATATTCTGATCTCTTTACTTATATCTCTTATTTTGTAGTCTATATTATATGTGCCTTCTTTTGAGTGTTTGTAATGCTTTTGGAATGTCATTTCAGCTATATTTACGTCGTACGTCAATAATTTTAGTATTTATTTACAGATTTTCCCACACTGAAAAAATTACTAAGAATTTAGAATCTGAGCAGCTGCAGTATATGACCAATATTGTAGACCCATAAAATTCTCTCTTTTTCCTGTAGTTTACATAAACTTTCAAAATATTTCAAGCAGCTGAACCTGAGGCGCTGTAGCTTCATCCAAGTCCAGTTGCCAGGTCAAATCTATTTATTAGAAAAGCTTTAGTTTCTGTTGCCTTGAGTAGTTGGAGCTCAACGCACACACACACACATTATTATTAGTGGGGGGAACGGTGTCAAGTGGGAGCCCCTGCAATGGCAGCACTTGAAAGGCAATAACAACTCTCGTAAAATACGCTTTTAAGCATTCGAAGGTATTCGCCTACGGTTCTTCCTCAGCAATATTTTTTTATTATCGATGTGGCCCGACAGACGGATTTTGGGTAGTTGAATGATCTTTGAACACCTTAAACTTGACTGCGCCTGCTTTATTACCTGTTGGCTCCTTGTTATTTCGCACGTGTTTCCATTGTTTGCTGTAATGCATAATGTTTGCATCAGTTAAAGTCACTTTATGATGCAGTATCTAATGCCAGATTTTCACACAAGACGCCGCTCATCTCCGACTCGAGCTCCAACTTCAACTTCGACTCAATGCCAGACGCCAAAGCCGCCCGAGGAATTGTGGTCTGCGATGCTGTCTGGGCTTTTCGTCTTGGTTTTTCTTTTTTTCTTTACCTATTTTATTTATTTATTTTCTTACTGGGTTTTCTTTTATTTTTGGGCACCTTTATAATAATTTGCCGTTTGCTGTTGCGGGCACGTTGCCAAATGAAATTACTTAGCCCAGCCGTGGCATTAGCCGTAATATTATCCTTGAATGAATGGAGCGCACTCAGGTTCCTATTACTACTATTATTGCGGTGCAAATGTTATGGCCGTGTTATATATAAGTCGCGCCGAATGCCCATAACACGGTTATGGGCCCCAAGGGCAGCGTCACGTTGCTGATTTGATGGGCTGGGTGAGACCGATGCAGATGCAGATGGAGATGGCGATGGCGATGGAGATGGTTGAGATAGAGAGTTGAGGCTGCTGCTGCTCTGGCGATCGGCTGTTGATAAGCTGGGCAGAACTGGTAATGCGTGCATTGACCGCAGCCCTCGAGCTGAGGCTGGAGCTGGGGCTGGGGCTGGAGCACAGCTGACGTAAGTTGAAATTAAATTTGAGGTAAGGCACAGCGAGCGTATCGGACCGTTTGGCTGGGCAGAGAGTACAGTTAACCTCGTTTAAGTGCGCCACGCACATGGCCAACAGGGACAGGGAGGGGGGAAGCGGGTGCAGTGGGGGGAGCAGGGCGTGCCAGTGTAAGTCCAATTAACAGTACCCAGCGACGTCGCTCTAACTATGTGTCGTGCCTGTCGCATCCCATCCTGAAGGAAGTCACAGTTGACTTGGACGGCATTTGTCGCATGCTCCTGCTTATAGCATAACTGGTTCTGGCGACCGACAGACCGACCAAGAGCAGCCAGTCAGCCAGTCAGCCATCCAGCTAGCCAACTAACCAGCCACTCAACTAACCCAAGCAACACCTAAGCTTAGAACCGGCAAGCCGGCATATACAAGTTTATAGCGGATGCGTAAACGCATTTGGCTCAAATGCCGTTAGGGCCTTTGACTAAATTGCATGGCCATGGACAGGGCAGCGTCGCCTTCGGCAGGGGCTCATACGATGACGACGACGACGACGGCGACTGCAGCAGCGGCATTTGCATGCACAACCAGAGCCAGAGTCAGAGCCAGAGACATGCGGCGGGATGGCGCATTTCAAGTAACGAGATTTGCCATTGAGTTGGCAACTTGAGCAATGTTAATGCATTACGAGCAAGCGCAAACAACCGCCCAGATCGCCAGCCCCATTTGACGTAATCAACACAATGGCCCAAAATGTTTGGGTCATTGAATTCTTGGCTCGCAGTATCTTTGCATCTTAACGGTATTCTTTTAGTGGCGCGAGATCAATGTACCCGCCTCTGCTCCACCAGCGCTAACACCAGCACCACCACTGCCACCACGGTGGTTGAGCGAACGCTGGAGTATCATTCAGCTGCTCTCATGCCCTTTTATGTACGAGGCCCATTGATTAAATAATCCCAGCAAAGTGACGAGAATGAATGTGCTGGCAATGCTGTTAGCTGAGACTTGAATACACTCACTACGTGGCGGGCATTAAACAAATGCAAATAATGGGGCTAACAGACACACACACACTGACAGGCAGGTCGGAAGTTTCTGTATGCTGCCTGATGAGGCAGATCCAAGAATACTTCAAATGCAAATAATGCAGTAGGAATCTTAAATCAATAATGACCATTAATGAGCTTGATATTATATACTTACATATATACAATATAATCTTCTTTTTAAGCCCTTTATAAAATATATCTATTGAAATATTTAGAGATTAAATTTATGCAGCTCTATTACATATAGGCAAATATTTTTTTATTTTTTATGAGCGGTCACAGAATACAAAGATCAAAGGATAGATATTTAAAGTCAAGATATTGACACATACATATTTCAATATATATTAAATCTAAAATTCTATTCTCTAATAATAAAGATTAATATTAATAAAAACAATGAAAGATATTATTTTAATGCATAATTTATTTGTTAGCTTTAGGGCTAATAACTATTTAAATATATATATATAATAATATTCAAGGCAGAAATAAATAAAGGATATTTAATTTTTATGTTTTCATATTTGTCAAAATATATTTTGTTTGTTTATTTTAATACGTTTGAAAGCAGCGGATGCTCAGCTTTGAAGATAGAAATCAGCAAATAGTTAATGTTATTTATAAAAAAAATATCAATTTATAATTTATTTTAGAATATTTGAAAGCATTATCAAAGATAGAAATAAATAAATACGAAGTATATAGTTATATTATAATAAATATAATTATGAAATTAATCTCAGAAATATTTTTTAATTCATTTTATTTAATATATTTGAAATCATTATCAAAGATAGACATAAATAAATAAAATAAATATTTATATAAACACAGTATAGCGAATCAGCAAATACATTTAGTAAACATAATTAAATAATAACCATTAAAACCTATTTCCCTAGTTTCATATAATATATCTGAAAGCATCGTCAAAGCTAAACTGAGATGCCTGATGCTCCGCATTCAAGTTAGGGCATTACGCAATAGTAAACGATGTTAGAGAATACGTAATTATTTTTTATGATCTCCAGTGAAATGGCTACCGACTCATCCATCTCTCATCTCTCACATCTCTACTCAACACTCGTAACTTATCTCCATGCCATTAATTTTGGATGCCCCTCGTGTAGTTGAACTCCAAATGCTTCGAGTCGAATGCGTTCTATTGAATTGGGCCAAATTGTTTCAGCAGCGCTAAGAAGACTGAAATTTGTTTGTTTGCTTTGTATGAGTGTGTGTGTGTTTTTTTTTATAGCCTGAAGCGAGGAAATGCAAGTTCATCAAGTTGTTGCTTGATTGAGTTGTTGAGAGAAATGCGGGAAGAGAGACAGAGAGAGAGTGGGAGGTGAGACCTTTCAGAAACTGTTTAATTGTAATTAATGTCTGCAGAGGAAAGTGTTGGCTTATAATCCGTAATTATTTACTAATGGATAGAATATTAAGGGCCATGGATGAAGGGCACTCTGATAGGCTCAATGATATTGCAATTAAATGGCTGCGCCTGAAACGTCACTGAATCGTTTGTTCTATTTAAAGCTTCAATCACGACATTCTGTGGCATCTGGTTTTCCAAATCATCTTTTTTAGAGATGTTCTATTCAGGTTTGCCAGTTGCCGCCTGCCGGGCTGCCAACCATTGTATGCAAAAGGCTCAAAACGTGCGCTAAATATAAAATTTAATATTGCAACCATACCCATGCTATATGTGTAATGCTCTCCCTCTCTCTCTCTCTCGCGCACTCTCGCTCGCTCACTTAGTGGAGTTTAAGCCAAATGAAGATGATCGCAGCTGCTGTCGGTGATCTGGCCTGATCTGTTCTGCTCCCTTCCTGTGGTCTAATGGGCGCGTTTAGCTAAAAGCTCAAAAGTTCAAGTGCCTCTCGGTTTGGGGTTATTTGCAGATCTTTTTACGACTATTTTGTATCTTAAAGATACAAGTTTATTTATGGCCAGCGCCAAGTTCACGATCCTTCGAGCCGTAAAGTGCAAAAAGTGCATAAAATGCAACGAATGACATTGCAACACCCGGCACAAGAAGCCGCATCAGCGTCACAAACCGAATCACAGAATCTGCCACTAAAGATGCAGTTTACACACACACTCACACTGTGTATGTGTGTGTGTGTGTGTGTGTGTGGGTAAGTTGAATTTAATGTAGTTTGCCTGCTAAATGCAAACGCACAGCAGCCACAGCCACCGTCACAGCCACCGCCAATGCACTGAGCCAGCGTGGCCACCGTCGCAGCTGAATGCTAAAAGGGTTTTGGCTTGGATTCGTTTATTTTATTTATTTAGTTTTTTCTTCTTCTGTTCCTTTTTTTTGCTTTTTGATGCGCCTCATTAGGAGTGGCTGGAAACCAGTTTGCAGGGGCACAGATCCCAGACAATTGACAATTTAAACGAATTTCTTTCAAACACAGCTCTGACATGGCCCAGGCACATATGACGAATAGTCGGTGCAGTCGCTGCCAGCCCGCCGCCTGGGGCCGAAGTTTACGCATGAAAAATGCAGCTCAGGCCATTTGGCCACCAGAGCGAAGGAGACGCTAACTGCGCTGAGGTGGCAGGATGCGGCAGAAGGTGGCGAGCAGGAGGCGAACAGCCAACAGCCAGCAGCCAGAACAGGCAACCGCCTGTATGAAGTGTCATTCATCTGCCCATAAACGCATTATTCAATATATACTTGTGCTAGCTTGGGGTAGAAGCTACATCAGAGCATCAGCATCAGCATCAGCCTAGGCCACAAGAGATGGAGGACTGCCGCAGCTAGACAGACGACGACGACTGATCGGCAGACGAACAACGACGACGATGTCTGACTAAATGCCTCATACTGCGCTGGGGTCTTGTGGGGCTGTTGCTGCCGTTCCTATCTGTCTCTCTGTCTGTCTGTCTGTGTGTCAGTTAGTCTGTCCGTTTGTTCGTTTGTCTGCATAGTTTCAAGGTTAACAAGTTGCATTTGCAATTTGGAACTGCAGCCAGACGACCGACGACCCTTCGACTGCTGGCCGCATCAATCGCTTTGGTGAGAATTAAATGTTTATGGCCTCCGTGTTTGCCCAGAGCCAATTTAATGAGCGAACCGATCCCACAACCACAACCACAACGTGGACATGTACAGCAAAAAGCACTCTCCGTCGGGGCAATTGATACGTTTGATTGCAGACATCTTAGTGCTAAAATGTTGCTCAAATTAAAGCCTAAACACTCCCAAACAATGTTGTGTCAGTTAACGACTAAGGACACGACTGAAATTGAGCCATGTACGGATTCCTGCCAGCTATTCACTACTCTAAGCATCTCATTAAAGCAGTCCTTGTCCTCGGGTGATCAAGTAGATTTAACAAAAGTCGATGCTTTGAAGGATTTCGTTGGCTCTATTTATACTATGAACACATGAATGTATGTATTAGATTTCTATAGTTTTTCATGAATGTTAGTAATGTCTTAAGGCTGATAGGCTAGGCGACAATCGGGGTGTCAGAGAAGTGCGAGTGCCCGCTGTGGCCAAGGGACAGTAACGAGCGGCCGGCAATAATGCGACGCTGATCTATTATTCACCAGATTGTAAAAATGTAAAAATCACGCTTTCGTGTTGTGTATAAATTGAATGCAATTTATAAATGTCCGGGCATTGAATTAAATCCCAGGCCGCCACATGGCCACGATGTTCGGCCGGGCGTCTCTCAGCAGTTGGTGATTTTTCAAAATAAACAACCTTGAGCTGCAGCAGAGAACAATTGCCAGCGCAGCGGCAGGAGCAGCAGCAGGCACAATAGACAACAACAGCAACGGCCGAAACCTACAGCAACAACTACAACAGGCAGCGCAGCAGAAATGCATCCGCGGTTCCCCTTAAAGGCACTGCGAACGATGAAAAATTGCGCCAATTGAATTTGGCCAACGATTGTGCCCTGCCTGAAAGACGGAAGGGCGACGTTTGGGTGCAAATCTACTGGGCGGTCGCTTACTTTTCAACGCATTTATCAATACCCAAGTGGCCACGTACCTTGGCCAGAACCTTAGCCCCAACCTCTACCCATGGCAATGCCAATGCCAATGCCAATAGCCAAGACCCAGGCGTTGACAATACCAAGTTCTCATATATAAAACGATGCCGCCGCATAAAATGTGAGCAAGCGAAATGTGAATAATCGACTGAGCCAGACTCAAACATATGCTGTGCTTCTCTTCTCCTCTAATAGATAGCCAAAGCTAAGAAATACTTATATCAAAATAGTAGAAAGTTATTTATTAGTATAAATATATTGGGCATTATCAAACATGTTTACAAAAATCCAATTAATTTCTCAGAAATTTGTATTGCTAAAATATTTGAAATGTTTTTCATAAGTTCAGGGGTTTAAATTACATCCATTTAAATAAAAATCTAATAGAATAAATTATTATTGTAAATATTTGTAAAGTGCTACTTATGTTAAATAAAACAAATGTTTATCTTCTGTTGAATGTATATGTGTATATAATTTAATATATTTGCATAATGTAATATAATAAATATGAAATGTATAAAAAGATATACATATATGTGTATATAATTCGTAATATATTCGATATATTTCAAGAAAATGATTCGATTAACAAACAGAAATAGAAGTGGAAATGAATGCCTATAGAAAATACATATTCGATTTTATGTAGACACTTAAGCTGTGGGACTAGTTAGCCTTGTTAGCAATAAGGTGGGCTATTCAATAAATGTTTAATGAATTGTTTGAAATAATTGCACATTTGAAATGAGATGATTAACAAAAATAAATAGTTGCTTTTGCAAAGACAATAACACACACAAAAAAAAAAAAGAAAAAATTCCAAGAACACAAAACAAGTACATTAGATAATGCAACAAAAAATTGAAGCTAATTTAACATCTATTAATTATGCTAAGTGACTAAGTTTAATGGATATGGCTGATGGTTTATGACTCAGGCCTTCTCGGCAACAGCGCGCAGCTCTTCCATAAGGGAGGGCATGCTCGCTGGCCGAACCTTGCTTGACTCCAGACCGGCCAACAGCTTATTGAGATTTAGCATATCCTCACGGCAAGCGGCCAAGCCGTTGCTCAGTTGGCACAAATTTGGCTGACTATGTTGACTTCTTTCAATTAGATCTAATATATAACTATTGCGTGGGCGGCCCGTCTCCTGTGCAGTTTGCTGAATGAGCTGCAAATAAAATATAGTTAATATGAGTTATTCAGTTGGAATGCCCATATGCAGTGCTCACCTTCTTATAGTCATCAATCAGATTGGGCACCTCATGGGCCGGCTCCAATGGCGTGGAGTCTGCTGAGGACTTGCCCAAATCTGCTGATTCGACACGAGCCCTTTCTGCGGCCAGACTTTGCTCTAGAAACTAAAGAAATAAATATTGTGAACAAAGATTGTCATTTTCTGCTGTTCGTAACCATCTACAAACCTTGATTCTGCTCAGAGCTTCTTCGTATTTGCCTCCTATTTTAGCTAGCTTCACTTTAAGCAAGGGCAGCTCCGCTGCAGCTTTTGCACCGCGCAGCTCCTGTCGCAGCAACTTGGTCAGCTGGGGCCAGCTTTTGACATGCGGTAACTTGCGACCCGTTTCCGCTTCCAGTAACTGCAGGAGGATGCTGTGCTGTTTCCTGGGAGCACACTGTCGCTCCTTCAGCAGCGCCTGGACTTGTGCCTGCAATTCCTTCAGGTTAGCCGCATCGGCAGCTTGTGCTTGCCTGAGCCTTTGCAGCTCGTTGCTGTTTTGGCTCTCATGGGCTCTACTCAACAGCTGCAATTGCTGCAGCTGTTCGTTTTGTTGAGAGAATAGCTCGTTGAGCTGCTGCAACTCGTCGGATTTCTGCTGCAGCTGCAGTTCCATTTGCTGCTCCATTTGCTGCGTGGCTTGCAGTGCTTCTAGCAGCTGCATCCAATCGGCCTCCATTTCATTGGTATGCCTTATCTTATCATTCTGTTGTTGCAGCAGTTGCTGCAGCAGCGCAACTGTTTGTTGCTTCTGCTTGCTGACGCTTATCAGCTGCTGCTCCAGAGACTCAATGCGCTGCTCCAGCACAGGCTCAACGGGCACCGTTTGGGTGCCAGCACTTGTGAGCTGCTTGGTCTGCGTCTGATTCAGCTTCTCTTCCATTCGGGCCTTCGCCTCATTTAACTGGTTGCATTGCTCCACATTGAGTTGAAGCTGTTCCAGAAGCTCATTAAGTTTCTCTTGCTTCTCATTATTTTGTGACTGCTGCTCTACGAGTTGGCATTTTGTTTGCTCACATTTGGCTGTCGTCTCGGCGTATTGTTTGTGAAGTTCCGCAAGCTGCTGCTCCACTATTTGCAGGGCTTGCTGTGACTCTTTCAGCTGCCTAGCGATAACTGCCTTCTCCGTTTTTAAATCCTTCAGTTGAGCATCTTTAAGTGACTGCTCGAGTTGCTGTGCCTCAAGCTGAAAATTCAACTGCTCCAGCTGCCGCTGCTGCTCCTCATTCTGAGCCTCTAGTTTCGACATGAGCAGCAACTCCGACTGCAGCTCAAGTAGCGCGTGCTTTAGGGTCGCTATTTCACTCGTCTTGGCAATGATCGCGCCATGGAATGCCATGCTATAGTTGTGCATGGCGTCAATGGTGCACTCGCTGCTTAGTTTTTGCTCGTAGTGCTGTTTCATGTCCAAGAACTCCCGCTCTTTCAGCGCAAGCAGCTTTTCCTGCGTTTGCAGCGTTTCATTGAGCTCCGCGATCACCTGTCGCAGCTGTTCTCGCTCTTCTGTCACATGCCGAAGCGTAGTCGACTTCAGCTCCAGCTTATGAGCCAGTTCGCGGTGCTCGTCAATCAGCTGCTTGCATTGACGCGTCATGTGTTTGTTTTCCAATTCGACACCTGCAAGCTGGCGCTGTAGTTCTAGTTGCTTGCTATCGTGCTCGAGACTCAGACGCTCCATATCGGCGAGCAGTTGTTTCTTCTGCTTACGCAGCACTTCCGTGAGCTGTCGCTGGTCCATTAGCTTTGCCTGCTGCTGCTGTGCCTCAAAGGATTCGAATAAACTTTCGCTTGTGGCTTGCAGTGCTGTACCTGATGACACGGGCACTGTTGTAGCAGCTGCAGCCATTCCACATTTTTCCAGCGCGGCGCATTTCGCTTGGAGGCGCTGGGATTCCTGTTGTAGTCTCTGATTCTCTAGCATATACTTTCGCTCCTGTACATAGAGACGCTCTAACGTTTCGAGACGGCTATGCTTTTGTGACTGTAATTCCTGCTTGTACCACCGTTCTGACTTGCTGAGACGTTCCACTTCACTGCGCGACTTGCGCAGCTCTTGTGACACCATAAAAAGTGAGTCCCCTGATTCATGAGGTGGCTCTTCCTCTTTTACATGTTCCTGAGGCAGTTGCCAATTTCTGGAATGATTTGCTGTATCATCTGCATCACTACTGCAGCTGAAAAGGCCAGAGTCATCTGCCTGCGCTACGCCCCCAGAATTCTCAGAATCCATTGCGTTGGCCGAGACCTAAAAACCAAAATAGTCAAGGTCGTTTAATTAAAGGTCACTAGTGCTTACCAGCTGCTCGCACACGTTGCCAAAATTATTTAAATAATGGCCTATTAATAATAGTTAACGCACAGGTGGAAAGTATACATTTTGCACGTTGTAAACAAAATTTACAAATTTTAATAAGTTATTTTGCCAGCGGCGCAGCTGTTGATGGCGAAGCAGTGTGACCGTTTCTGTTTAATAGCAGAATGCTTAAATAAAATAAATACCAGCACTACAAGTGGTTGCAGATTTGTGTCATTGTTTGTGGTCAGCGTTTATGTGGACACTGACTGGCTAGCTGTGTGTATAATATATTTTATTTATATATTTCACCTTACTTGATAATTTAATTTTATATATTAATTGTTTTCACTATAACTACAAAACCTGCAATAATAATTTAATAAATCTTTAATATATTACACTTTGCGGAATATCTAATTGCACTACCACAATTTTGCTAATTAGTGTATGTTTTCTCATATTGGATTCTTGCTAATTTTGTACATCTACGGTCACACTGACCGCAAAGCCATCACAAATATAAACTTATTAAAAATTTGCCAATTTGCAAAGCATAACAAACAACTGGCAATTCGCGTCCGTGAATAGATTCAAAAGTATTTAAAATGTGCTCATAGAATACATTAGGCTGCTGGGCAAAATGCAATTAATATGTGTAAATAGAGTCTAATTGGAGTAGCTTCAATTGCGTGTTACAAAACTCGCAAGTGGAAAGCAAAACCACAACAAAAACAAAAACAAGGTCCTGGAAGAAGAAGCATGTCGAGCTCCAGCGAGGCAGCCAACAGCAATGCCGAGGCATTTTCCATCTACTACAAAGGCAAGGCGCTGCAGCTGAAATGGAAGGGCGTGCCACCGCTCACCCGCTCGCCTGCATTAAGACTCTGCAACATGGGGAGCAGCAAGAGCGAAATTGGACGCGAGGCCGGATCACAGGCTGGAGTCAAATTCGATTCTGATTGGCTGCTGCTGCTGACAGCTGATCATTCGCTTTATTCGGCCACGCTGCTGCCGACGCACGATGTGCACACGTTGGAGCTGAGCTTGCTGCGAACGGATGTTGTTGACGTGGATTACTGTCGCGGGAGCCGACAGCTCTTTGTGGTGCTCGCCAATGGCAGCGTCCAGCGGCAGCTCGTTGCTGGCAGCTGTCGCCCGGGCGCATGGCAAACGCTCAGCTTTGATCCCCTAGAGCTGCACGACGAAGGCGTATGCATGCGTCGCGTGTGCTGCTCGGAGCAGGGCGTGGTCTTTGTCAGCGTCCGCGGAGCAACATATGTGCTGGGCAGTTGTGGAGAGGTATTTAACGCCGAGGAACCTCGCCACATGCGCCTCTGCGAGGAGGGTAAGCAACTGCTGGACCTCGTCGCTGGAGATGAGCACTTCGTGATGCTCCTGGCGCCACATCAGCAAGCTGACGACGTGCTGCAGCTGCAGCAGGAGCAGCCACAACAGGAGCAAGGCTCCCTCAAATCGATACACAGCGGCAGCTCGGAGCGCAGCTTCGCAGCGAACACCCGCCATCTGCTCCATCAAGGCTATGCGCTGCTCCACACTCAGCTGTTTACATTTGGCGCGTCGAACGGCGGGCTGCTGGGCACAGGGGATCACATCCGACGTGCCCATGTCGCTCGCCTCGAGAAGCTCGATGGCATGGGCGTCTGCAGCATTGCCGCCGGCAGACAGCACAGCGTGGCGCGGACTCTGGACGGACGCCTCTATCACTGGGGCATCAACAATCGCGAACAGCTTGGCGACGATCTGAGTTCTCCCAAGGAAATTTGCCTGGCGGAGCAACTGACGCCCAAGCAGCACACAGCGCTGGAGGCCACCTGTGGCGACTATCGCACGCTAGTGCTGGATGCAGCTGGGCAGATCCAAACGCTGCCCCAATCCCAGTCCAGTACCTACACGCAGACGGTGCTGCATTTGCAGATGGGCGCAGCCTGGCCACGTCAGCTGCGCCTCTTGCACTGTGCCGGCGGATACACTCTCCAGAATTGCCGCCAGTTCCAGTGGCAGTACCACTACTTTCTCAGTCACCTGGAGTCGCAGCTGCAGCTGCTCCTCAAACAGCGTCAGGCTGTGCAAACGCTGATGATCTGGGAGTTTCCCGTCTTGGCGCCCCTCTTGCTCAACTGGGAGCGCATCGTGTGCCTCTTGGCAGCCACGTTGCACTCCCTCGAAGGCTTCTATCGCGCGGACTTCGTGCAGCCGGCAGATCTGCTCTTTATTTGCTATCATCGCGAGTATATCGAGCTCTTCGAGAGCTACACCAGTGCCTATTGCGATGTGCTCTCCGTGAACGGCTTTGGCGAGGCGGTGGCCGCCATTTGCTTGCCTCCATTGAGCAACCACAATCCACTGGCAGAGCTGGGCGAGGAGAGCTACCTAACGCGCCTGTTTCAGCAGCCGTTCGGCATCTATCAGCTGTTCAATCAGTTCATGGAGGTGCTCGTGAAGACCCAGCCCGAGTACGATGAGCATCGGTTGGCCTGGTTGGAGTTTGCGCGCAAGAGCTGCATCAGTCAAGAGCTGGCCGACAATACCAAAGAGTTCTGGAGCAGCAAGGAGTGCACGCCACGCATCTCGCATCTGAGGCAGCGTCAGCGACGCGTCATACTCACCTCTACGCTGGTGCCGCTGAAGCTGGCCAACGCTCGCATCAGCATATCCAGCCACAGCTTTATACTCTTCTCTGACTTCCTCTGCCAGCTGGGCAGCAATGCGCTCTACACCTATCCACTGAGCGCGCTGTGGGTCTGGTCGGAGGGCGAGCTCGACCTGCGCATTGTGACGCCCGAGAAGAGTTTTCTTTTAACCACCAAAAAGACGGAGTCGCGCAAGATCTGGCTCGACCAGCTGCAGGCGAGCATTGTGGCCGCCTTGGGGCGACCTTTGGGCAGCCCCGTGCCCAGCGTGCGCTCCACCGCCTACGAGTATAGTCGCGAGCATCCAAAGTTCTCCCGAGTCAAGGCCTGTGGCACCTGGCGCAAAGGCGTGCTCCATGGCAACTGCTATCTGGAGTATCCCGATGGCAGTGTCTACTGCGGCGAGGTTCACCGTGGCGTCATTGAAGGTGCGTCCTCTCCTCGCATATTTAAACTTTTCTACAGACTCTGTATTCCATATTTATAGGCTATGGTAAAATGGTGATTCCCTCGACCGGGGTTTACGTGGGCAACTTCAAGGGCGGCCGATTTCATGGCTTCGGCATCTACGAGCTGAACGGCAGCGCGGCGCAGGAGAGCGAGATCTATGAGGGCAACTTTTGCGAAGGGCTCTTCCACGGCCACGGCATGATGCGCAACAATCGCTACATCTATGTGGGCGAGTACATGGCCAACACACGCAGCGGCTACGGCGTCATGGAAGATCTGATCAGTGGCGACAAATACATGGGCATGTTTGCGGACAACAAGCGCTGCGGGCCCGGTAGCTGCATCACGAATCGTGGCGACTACTTTGAGGGCACTTTTGCGGCCGACGATCTCACTGGCAGCGGCGTGGCTGTCTTCGAAAACGACTACTACTACGAGGGCGAGCTGACGCTGCAGGGACCTAACGGGCGCGGCGACTACTATATGCCCTGTGGCGATGCTGGCAATGCTGGCAATGGCTCAATGGGCGCCAGCGAGGAGGACGACGACAACTATGAGCTCATTGGCAATAAAATGTTTGGCCAGCTCAGTGGCAGCTGGGAAGCGGTGCGCATACAAACGGGTGAACTGGCACTGAATCGGCGATTCCCGAAATTCCCTAGGTAACTATGCCTAGCAGACGCTAATTCATATAATATTTGATTTTTTTGTATTTAATTGCTTTTAGCTCTCTTGGCCGCATGGTAGTGGACCACAATCGCAAATGGCGAGCCTTGTTCCAGAACTTTGAATCGGACCTGGCGAGCTGCAGTGCCTCCAGCAGCAGCAACAACGTGTTCTCCGGCATTTTGGGCGGCACCCTTAAGAAACCGGCTAAGACTGCGCTGAGCACGGCCCAGATATGGAGCTGCATAGCCATTTATATGAACAAGCAGCGCTCTCGAGACGGCCCCAAGCCGGGCAATTACTTCAACAACATTCTACTCAGTCTGCCGCTGCCACCGAAGCCAGCGGCACAGCCTTTGATGAGCAGCACGCCGACGTTGCAGTCGACGCTGGCGACTCGAAAGATGTCGACTTCGTTGGACTTGTTCGGCTCGACGCCACGTCGGATTCAGTCGCAGGAGACGCTCTGCAGCAAGCAGGACGATCTGCAGCGCTCGGATAGCCTGCTCTCCATTGGACATAACTCGACAGTAGACACCAGAAGCTTGGTTAGCTTTGGTCTGAACGAAAGCCTGCTGGAGCGCAGCTTCAATGGCGAACAGGAGCCAGGCAATCTGAGCACCAGCTTTGGCAGCGTGCTGCAGAACAATAATAACAACAACAACATATCCAAGAATATTAACAACAGCAACTGCTCGATCACCTCGACGACCTCCACGAGCAGCGCACTGCTGGAGCAGGTGCCCAGCTTTGGCATGACCTCGACACTGAGCGAGCACGATGTGAGCTGCATTCGGCTCTATCTGGAGCAAGCATTCAAGGATCAATATCATCCGCTGTACGCTTTAAACGAGCGCATCGCCAACTGTTTCCACTACTCGTACGGCTACTGGAAGGTGAAGCCCACCTCCATTCTGGCCAAGCAGGCGATGCGCGAATGGGAGTCCATATCGAGGCGTACGTACCGCTTCGTGCGTAAAATGTTTCCCGCCCTGCCGGAAGATTACTGTCACCTCGAGGGCAGCAGAGAGGTGATCTCCCACATAACACTCCTCTACCCACTGATGCTATCCGAGGGCATTTACTCAACATTGTTCGTGCTATACGCCAACAAATACAATCGCAAGGACGAGCTGTACCGGCATAACCTAAACCATGCCGAGAAGCTGAGCGATGGGGAACTGGTCCAGCTGCTCGGCCACGACAGGTTAACAAATTATACACATTGCGTTTATTTTATTTACACTTTCGATGGCGATGGGATGGCACTTAAAATTAATGGGCTTATTCGCAATCCTACGATTTGTGTTAACATAAAATATTTGCATGATCTTTTTAATATTTACCTGTTTCAAAATTGCGAGGGCGATTCGAATCTTTGCCCGAACGAGCCACCGTAGCAATTTAGAGCTACATGGACTAGATTCAAACTCTCAGCGACTTAATCACAATACTTAACAATAATTTGTCAGCTTGTTTCAGTTATCTGATTGCCCCGACATTGTGAATCTTAATGACCATATTTTAATTGCCAAAACAAGTCTATCCCGTTCCCCTCAGCCGCTCCGATTCGTATAATGTTGTTTGCCTTTGCAGTTGCCTCAATGCTGTGATGCTGGACACGCAATTCGAGGCCGCGGTACAGTCACTGAAGCAGCTGCAGGAGAAGTTCAGCCCCCAGGATATGTTGACTGTGATACAGCGCAGCATGGAGCTGCTATCGGAGGCATACGAGCACGCCATGGCCAGTGAGTACTTCAGTTTCGCTCGATAACAAAGTCAATAATCTCTAAACGTTGCAGCAAGTGCCGCACAGCTCAATGCTGACAATATGATTCCGCTCTCTATGCTGTGCATGCTGCGCGCCGCTGTGCCGCATTTGGGCGCCGAGCTGGCGTTGCTGGACGATCTGACGGGCGGGCCAAACTTTCAGGCCGAAATGAATGGAATGGCGGGCTATTGTTACACGACCCTGAAGGCCGCCTACGAGCATATCACGATGAGAGCGCTGCAGCGGAACTCCTTGCCTTGAGCTCAACTCAACTGGACGCCTGTACTAATATTGTTACAATTGTTATGGCTTTGGATGCCAACGATCAATATAATTTCTAGTTTATGCTTTGTTACATGCGCACGCACGCACACATAGCCTAGCGTGCCAACGAGATACCCATGTAAACGTTATATACCCTGTATATAGAAATTAAGTGAAACTGTCCCCATTGGTCCTCATAGATGTAGGCTTGTTATTTGTCTGTACAGTTGTCGATCTGTGTATAATGTATGTATGTGTATATTTGAATAACTCTACAGATTAGCTTACAGTTAAGGATAACACATTCCGATTAAATACATTTATCATAACAATTCAATTTAAGTTTGCACAGCTAGCGGAAACCTGGTAGCTATCACTGCTCAGTGAGTATACACAAAGATGCCCTTCTTATCTGGGCAGACATCGCATTGCGCATCCTGTGGAAATAGCGACTTGCCCAAGTGGGACACGAAATGTTTCTTATCGAAGGTATAGATCAAATACTTTTCGGGAAACGTGGTGCCCGTGGCGTAGTTGTAGACCAGTATTATCTTGTCCCCGTCCTTGATGCTCTTGCGCGAGGCGAGATAGGCCAGGGCAAAGACGGACTTGCTGTAGATGTTGCGCTGATGGCCGGTGAAGAAGCTGGTGCGAAACGGCAGCATGGTGACATTGTGGTACAGGGAGACGTAGTCCTCGGCGGAGCGCATGTGGCTGACAAACAGGATGGGCGTCTTGGGTCTGAAGTGCGCCACTTTCTGGACCATGCGCGTGGTGACGCCACAAATGACAATGGCTGCGGCGTTCGCCTCCATGGAGGCGGCAACGACAGCCCGGGCCATGCCGTCGGCACCCGTGTGCGAGCTGTCGCAGAGGGGCATCTTGGAGAGGGCCATCGGCAGGATCTGATCGAAAATGGCGCTTTGCAAGAAACTAAAGTAGAAGACTCCCTGGTACTGGTCCGACCTCACCAGATATTTGTCCGGATAGAAGAACACGTGGTAATAATGCTCGGGATCGACACGCAAGCGCTGCTGGCTAATGTGCCACGGATTGAATATGATGGGCTTCTTGGCAGCATGGGTCAGCTGCAGGATGCACTGGGCATCGGGACAGATTTGCAAAATGTCTGGGACATTCGGAGGCTCCGAGAGCTCCACCAGCAGCCCGTCGTAGTGCTGCGCCACCCAGTTCATGTCCCCATCGCAGCCTTTAATGTCGTTGATCACCACGCGGGCGTAGAGTCTGAGACCGTCGCACTGCAGCTGCGTCATGACCCTCTCCATGTCGATCACGTACTGCACGGTGCCGGCGATGTTGGATATGACCACGTTGATGCCCACCTCGCGGGAGAATGTCAAGTCCTCCACCTCCTCGTAGGAGACGCGATATCGACTGCAGCGTTGCGGGAAGAGCACCGGCATAAACGACTGAAGGGTGCCCTCTCGGCAGACGCAGCACATGAGGTGATCCTGGCGGACGGTGCGCACCATCAGCTGTATATCCTCGCCCACCAGGATGATATCAAACTTTCGAACCTCCACCAGCAGGAAGCGCGCATTCACGTAAATCACGCGGGACGTGCAAAAGAGCGAATAGTCCCGGTCGGTAGTCAGGGTGATTCTATCGCCCCGGCACAGCTTAACTCCCGCCGTGTATTCCTCGACCAAGTATCCGCTGTACTGATGGCGCGGCGACAACTTGGCAATGATGGTGGAGACGACGGGAAAGCCGTACTCCTTGGACACGGCGATCTCTGCCTCGCGCAGCCGGACAACCAGATCCTGAGTCCTACCCAGGGGTCCACGGAATAGGTCGACCATAAAACAGCGTACGCCAGTCTCTGCAACGAAGTTATGAAATAATCCCAAGGCACAGCCCTCATTCACACTCACGCAAATACATGTTCAGCTCCTCGTCGGTACTGCCGTAGCCCAGCTCGACGCACTGGTTGTTCCCATTGGGGTTGACGCCCTCCGGTACGCCGAGGATCTCAAAGTCTGTGAAGAAATTGCCCCAGCGCTCCTCGTCAAATGGCAACTGGCAACTATCCTCGCTTAGCTCCTCTTCCCCCTCGAACTCGACATCTTCACTGGTATTGGAGTCCTCCAAAATTGTCATCTTTCGGAGGCTGTGCACCGACTGCAGCCGATACATGGCGTCAATATTCAGTTCACTGCCATCACTGACCTCCAGGCCAAACAGGTTCCTGAATGCCTTGCGGCGCTGCATCGCGGACAGCAGCTCCTTGGCCTTTAGCACCTTATCCACATCGATGGTAGCTATTTTGAGCTTCTTCCAAATATTTTCGTACACTTCTATCTGGCTCCCTCTGATGGAGCCGACTGGTCTCGATACCGTGGACATCGTGCTGCAGCTTCGCCTTTCTCTTCCAATACAAAATCAAATATAAAAGTAGAGCTGAACACAAGGATTTACGAGTGTCAAATATATGTTTAAATAAAATCTATCTACATTTGAGAATGTTTTTCCTATACCTATCAAAAAGTAGGACTCAAAAAAACAATTCTATTAGATAGCCACGTTGGTAGCATTCACATATTTGAGCTGGGTCTGAAAATTGAAGTCGTATATATAGGATATATAGTTGTTATATGGAACTTGGAAATCCTAAGATTATTCGTTTTAAAGAGCATTCAGTATTATATTCCATAGTTGATTAAGATATTGGGGACTAGACCTTGTGCTTAGGGAAATATAGTTTGAGCCACCAGTCAGGCGGGTATTTAGTCATTTTCCCAGGAGAGCTAAGATTTCAGATTCCAAAGACATATTATTCCTTTGATCTTTGAAAAAGTTACATGGATGCTTCAGCTTGTACGGTATTAGGAAGTGATAATTGTTATTTATTTATTTATTTTAGATAGAGAGAAAGAGGCAGAGCGTAGACTTAACATACTTGTCAACTTAGGACCGCAAGGAACATTATATGATTATAGTAATTTTGATCAATATTAGAAGAAGTATATTAACATATAGATATAATACAAAAAGAAACAAAAAATAGAGCTTAAAGTTTATAATAAAGTATATACATAAATAAAGCTGCTGAAAATAATGAAAATGGAATCTCTTTGATTTCTTTTATTTGGAAGAAACCGCACAGGTATTTTATCTTAATTTTCTATCATTGCTTGCTTTAATTTGTTTATTTCCGTAATTTATTTGTGTGTTTTGTGAAGCGAGAATGTTAAATTTAGCAACGCGTCAAGTGAAATGTTTACAATGTGAGAGAAAGTTAAATGGGAGCTGGCAGCATGGGTAACTGAGCATTTTCCGAGTTTCCAACGCCACTTGAAGCAGCAGCAGCATCCCGCCAGCCCAGCGCCCCGTAAACATAAACAGACGGAATGTTTAGAGAATAAAACATTCATATTCCAGGCGAACAGTTCTCAGTTTTCCATTTTCAAATGATCTGTTCTTTTGGGCTGCTGCTGCTGCTGCTGCTGCTGCTGTTGTTTATTTTGAGAGACACGGGCCAGGGCTTGGGTGTGGCTAGTGCACGAGCTAGTCTAAACAACGGCAGCAGCATTTCCCTTTTGCGCTACCTAATCACACTCGAGTGCAGGCCGCTTGAACTTTGACGTGAACTGTAGCCGTCGGATGTGGGGCGATGGCTAGGTATGGGTATGGGCATGGGCATGGGGATGGGCAGGGGCCTGGGACTCCTCCCTAATAAGCTATTTTGTCCGTTTTTAGAAACAATTCCTCTGCCACAAGGCAATGGCAGCGGCAGCGGAAACTAGTGTGTGTGTGGGTGGGATATGATGTATAGAGCTGGGGGCTGGGAGGCAGGGGGCGTGTGCTGCGTACTGCTGTGAGACCATGGGCGGCCAGCTGCTGAGCATCGAACATGAATTGCCGTGCTCGTCGTGGATCGCTCGTGCACTTGAGTTCCGGGCCACTCGCTCACCAGCTCGCTCGCTCGCCTGTCCATTTGGGCCTCTCGCTCGCACCGCTCCCGAAAGTCTGCCATCCATCTCTTACAGTTCGTTTCGTTTCGTGTCGGCATTTCAATACATTTTCTCCTTCTTCTTCTTCTTCTTCTTCTTCTTCTTCATTTCGTTTTGTGAATAGAATTTTTTCAACAATTTGGCTGTCTTAGAGTTTTCGAAATTTTGGAGCGTAGTTGCAGTGTGTCGCGACGCGTCAGCGTGTACGGATCGGTGCGCTATAGTTTCCCAATCAATCCACCCACATAACAGATCAAATTAAGGAATATCTGATAATGTTGAACAACAGCAACAAAAATGGATAAAAGATCATAAAAAATTATAAGCTTTTGTGGTTGGTTCACAGCTTGAAGTGCTTCGTCAGGATAATTGGGTAGGAAGTGTTTCATCCAGCTGCCGATGTGGGCGTTGTGCCTGTTGCCAAGTTCCAAATGCACATATATATAGACATACACACACACGCTCACGCACACGCATACATTTACATATATACATACGTATGTACGTATGTACACAATTTTCGGCTTTCCAATATTTGTACTCAACTCTGCTCTGCCTTTTGGCTAAAAATATTTTCCGTTAAAAACGTTGAAAAATCCAAAACGAAAAGAGGAAAATCCACTCGTCTCAGCGCCTGGCTGCCGCCTGTTTTTCATAATTTTTCATCTTTATTTATTTTACGTATAGACGAACACAATTTGCTCTCGAGCTCTGCGTTGCTCATTCGATTTCGCATGTCGTCATTTTTGTTTATCCCCCACCCCCAGCCCGATCCCATACCCAGCATCCCCAATAATTTGCAGCCTTTGTCTTGCGGGAGGAGCACAAGGAATAGAACTGTCTTCAGATTGCCAACCTAATGAAACAAATCACAATTTAATAGGCACAGCGCGTAGTTTACAACTTCCTAGAATATCTCTCTATATATAGAGATATACTTATATATGTTATATCTGTTATAGATATATATATATATATATATATATATATATATATATATATATATATATATATGTGCACATATGTGTGGCATGGGAAGACAGCTGTGTGCTCTTTGGCAGATGCCATGCTGCGTATGTGGGGGAAGTCCATAAAAAATAAAAGCAAAAAATAGGCAAAAAGAATGAAATAGAACTAAAAACAAAATCAAACCAGCGCACAGTTATAAAAATAAAACTATTTTTATATTTACGTATATTTGTATTTATGTATATGTGTGCGTGTGTGTGTATGTGTGTGTGTATGTGTGTGTGTGTGGCATGCGTGGAACAGTCGATGATCAGAGTATTTGGCTTTTTGGCGAAGACAGTCTCGGCAGTCTCTTGGCACAGTTTTCCAGACTCCCCTGGCCTCGAACATAAATCAATCATGGCAAATTCAATTAATACAATCCGAATACGAAATTAAAGCAATGTGGCAGCAGCAGACCCAGCAGCAGCATCTCTAGAAATATACATACTCAATTGTTAAAATAATATTTGATCTAACTGAAACGAGTTCTATATAAAGTTCTAGTCGATTTGTCTTTTTCCGCTTACTGACGTTTTATTGAACAACGGCAGGGAAGGGAAAAAGGCGTATTTACTATGAATTATTTCAACGATATAAAAATTTCAATTATAATAATAAGCGAGAGAGAAAAAAAGTGTTGAATATAAAGACAACTTGAGAGACATAGCTGGTGAGTACTTCTTCCCTGAGAACTGTGATTTTCTATCACTAAATAATTAGTTATTGAGGTCAACATCTTCAACGAGGCTTGCACTCACAATTTAATGCCTAATTTAATGAAACGTTTCATCTGATTAAGAGTCATAATTAGTCTAAAAGAGTTTAATGACATACTTAAGGCATTAATATCGAAAGGATGCTTGAGCTGATTTTGATATGCATTTGCTAAATTTATTAGGAATTAAAAAAATAATAATTATTATTATTAAATATTATGAAAAATAATTTTCGTTTAAATTGTATGTATATATTGTATATTATACATATGTACAGCCACTAGAATTCTGAAAATTCGAAATTCAAATTATCGGAAATTATTGAGAACCATTTTGAAACCTTAAACTTGAAAGTGATTTAAAATTTTTTAATGTACAATTTTTTTACGTTTAATTATAACAAATTATATATACTAAAATTTCAAGGCTTTGCATTCTGAAATAATTTGTTTAGTTTTTAATTTCATAAATTTATAGTGCCCCTGAGACTAACTAATTGAATTTTAAGGAAATTCCTATAAATGTTGAGATTGATATATATGTATTTATAAATTCTTATTGACAGACTTTTCATTAAATATTTTAATTAGTCTTAAGAATTTTTTTTCATAAACTAATTTTTTTTCATAAACCTATTAAATGAATTGAGAATTTAAATTAAATTCAATTTATTGTTAATTTTAACTTTATTAGGCATTTATTTATTTATTTTTTTAACTAATCCTAATTTCTTTTTCTTTTCTTTTTCTAAACTTACATTGTTATTCAATTACTTTAACAACATGTTTTGAGCTGTATATGTATGTTAAGTTAATTTCATATATTGTATTCGATTGCAAAAAGTTTAGGTATTAAAATAAAACACATTTCATTTATTGGCAGAGAACTTTTGCAGCCTTTATTGCGCTTAACAACAACTGAATAATTCACTAATTAATTTTATTTTATTTAATAATAAAATGCATATTTTTTTAAATTACATACATATTTATTCGATATATTCATCAATATAATGACATATGTTTTTTTTCAATATATTTCTTTTTTATTTTATTTCATTTCAAGAATTCCAATAAAAGAACTTAAGTGTTCCTTAGCCATTTCAAAGGCATACTTGCCTTCAGTAAGCCTTCAAATTTTGATTAACATATGTTTCAGAGATGTATATGTATACTTAGTATCTAAAAATAAACCAATTGAACAGCTAAAACAAAACAGTTCCAATTTATATGAATCCGTCGATTTATGTCTGTTGCCAACTGACGCGAACAACAAAAGGAACATCAAATGCTTCAGTATAAAACGAATGGCATATAAATAAACATTAAATTGTAAATTACATATTTAACAAATACACACTGAAAAGTACAGCTATTTAATATACGTGTAGGTGTATACAATATTTAAATGTATAAATATAATATATACAGGCACAGTCATGCACTTGGTAATATTTCCAGTTGCGTCGTCTTATTGAATGCCCAATGGCTGCATATACAAATATATATGTATGTGTATATAAATGTATAATCTCTGCAAATATGAATATATATGTATATGATTATGGTATGGTATGTACATAGTATATAGCGGTATACCACCCCCAATCAAGGCACTGCTCGATATTTCTGTAGCGTTTCTAATGAAACGAAATTAAATGTATAATTTATTGTTGCATAAACAAAAGGCACGAAACCGAATCGAAAATCGAACGAAACGCAACCGAAGCGCATGTGGCACCTTTAAGTATTTCGACTTGTCCGTGCCCCAGCCCAGCCCTCGCCTGGGTCCGATCCGGCTGGGTCTATGTGGAGCGCATTGTGTTCTGCAGGGGCTGGAAAATTTCGTGCTCCCGCACGAAACGATCCAAAAATAACAATTTCGAAACGGTCGAGCGGTGAGTGTGGGGGGGAGCACAGATTTGTTTATAGTTTTTTTTTTTCTTTTTTCATTTTCATTTTCCTTTTTTTCTCGTATAAACAATTGCAATTGAGAAATGAGAAAATCGCCGTTCGAGAAAAATCGAAAATAGTTTTTAGCTGAAAGATGACCACGATCGATGCGAAATTCATTCGATTCCTGGTTGTAAAAAAGAAATAAGAAGAAAACGAGAAGAAAAGAATTAAGAGTCAAATGAAGAGATGAGAGGCAACAATGCATGCAGAATTATTCGGCGAACCGCAGCATCCCACACCATCATAATCACATAATCATGCTGTATAATGAATGCAGAGCGAAGCCGAACTGGGCTGGCGTTAAGAGCAAAGTAAACAAGTGCAAGGAATGCGATCTGCCATGCACCTACCTATATATAAATGAATATACACATGTACATATGTAATCTAAATACTTATGAATCTCTCCAAGTACTCTCTGTCTCTGTGTGTGTGTACGGCTGGATGCTCTGAAATTGAATGCCCCAAAGTGGTGTAGGGCGTGGACCTGCACTTAATTGATATTATATTAATTCTTAGAACGAGTTTCGGTTCACGAATTTTTGCGACTTATTGCATGTCACAAGCGAAAACCGGTAAGCAAGATGACCACAATGAGATCTTTTTGCTCGATTTGCTCTGGGCCTTTATATAAGCCGTGAGCCGGCCCGGCTCAAGCTCAAACGGCGACGAGCAGCGGAACGAACAGCAACATGTTGAAGCTTGTGAGTAGCCTGAGCGGCTCAGCTAGGGAGTGTATGCTAATGTGCCTCTCCTCTTTCTCCTCGCGCAGCTCCTTAGCCTTCTTGGACTGTGTTTAGTTGGCGCCTTGGGTGACGGCGTTGATCTGCGTGTCAGCTCGACGACGACGGCGGCGGTGGGCATTGTGGACTCCGGGCAGGAGAAGAACGACGATGGCTCATACCACTTCTTCTACCAGGGCGAGGATGGCTCGCACCGCGAGGAGACAGCCGTTGTCCACAACGCGGGCACCAAGTCGGAGTTCCTCGAGGTGAGCGGCTCCTACTCGTACTTCGACGGCGACGGCAAGGAGGTGGAGGTGCACTACAAAGCCGACGATCACGGATTCGTGCCCGAGGGCAACAACATCTTGCCGCAGATCTCGGAGGCCGCCAAGCTGACCAGCGAGCAGCAGCAGCCGGCGGAGTCCGTCCTCGTCACGGACTACATCAAGCCGCCCAAGTACTAATAAACACAGAGAACAGACCACTCTTAAAACTTTGTCGAGTTTTTATTCGAGTTTTTGTTTTGATTAATGCAGAAACAATTTCAACTAACTACAGGTAGCTACAGGACGCTCTAATCCGTACCACGTTACCTAGCATAGGTATTTAAATTAACAGTGGGACTGGGACTGGAACTGGGATTGGGATTGGGATTGGGGCTCTAAGGACTCGGGGGAATCTGAACTCTATAATACATACGAGCGAGACTTCGTTACAGAAAACAATGCAATAAATATGACATAAGCGGAACATGTATATATATGTATATATGTATATGTATCTATATCGGGGGCTGGCTACTTCTTGATGGGCGTGGCCGTCGCTGGCGGCGAGCGATAGGAGTTGATCAGCCCGACGGCGTTCGGCTTGCGCGTCCTGAGCCGCTGCTGCAGCGTCTGCAGCAGGCCGGCCAGGACGTCGTGGTTTGGTATCTTCTTGGCGAAGAGCAGACGCTTCACAGAGTCGTCGTAGGTCAGCAGCGCCACCATGTTCTGCAGCAGGAAGCACTGGCAGTACTCCAAGAGATTGTTGGCATTGTAAACCTGGCGAGGGAGAGACGAGAAGAGCATTAAATAAAGTTCGAGCTCGCTGGCACTAGATCCTGCCGTGACCCACCTTTGCATGGATATACATGGCCACCACGTTGTCCACATCGACCATTTCGGAGCAGCGTGCCTCTGTGTAGTTGAGTAAAGCCTCCAGCTGGAAGAAGCTGGCGGCCGCCATCAGCTCAAGCACGTCGCCGTGCGACACGTCCAGGGCCTGGCAGCCGCCGCTGTAGAGGAACTGCATCACCAGCTGGAAGATGTGGTAGCGTATGTCATTGATCTGCACGGTGGGCGTGCTGTTGGCGTCGCTCAGCTTGGAGCTGAGCATGCTCTGGAAGCGCGGCGAGGCCGTCACCAGCACGATCTTGTGGCCATAGAAGATCTTGCCCTCGACGCTGCAAGCAAATCGGGATTAGAGACAGAATCAAATTGGGATTTAGGCTGTGGACCTACCGGAAGGTGACATCGCTCAGCTCCGGGTTGTTGACAAACTTCGGATCGATGCGAGTGCCCTGCACTGGCTGCATGGGAGGCTGCTCCTTGAGCGGTTGCAGCGCCTCCCAGCCGAAGCAGGTGGCAAAGATGTCCGCCAGCAGGAGGGTGGTGCCCTCGTTCTTGTTCCGAAAGATGTTGAAGAGCAGCGGCAGGCACTCGCTGACGAACTGGGCGCTGTAGTCGTCCGGGCAGACCTGCAGGAAGTCCTGCAGCAGCTGGTCGATGACTGCGTCGAGGCGCAGCTCGTGGGCCGCCGAGAGCGCGTGCATCCAGCAGTGCAGGGTCCAGGGCACGCCCAGCTTGCGCAGCTCTATGGTAATATCTAGAAGAGTAGGAGTAAGGAGTAGGAGTGGAAATTAGCTCTGGCCAAACATGGATCCTGCTCACTCTGCTGCTTACCCAGGTGATTGTTCTCGGCGCTGTGGTACATGGCCTCCTGCAGACGCTTGATCTGCGTCTTGTTGAGCAGCGGCAGCAGATCCTCGCCAGAGGCCGCCGAGGCAGCGCTTCCGCCGGCGCCGCGCACGCCGCCCACGTCACCCTCGGCGAGCATCTCCTCCAGCGAGAGCACATCCCGGTTGCCCGGCGACACCGGATGCGTGAGCAGCTTGCGCAGGCACGAGCGATGCCCGTGCGCCGCCGCCACGGAGATGGCGCAGAAGCACCCCTTCTGTGCGGCGCCCGCGAAGCACAGCGTGTCCTTCTGCTGGGTGGAGAGGAACGCGTTGGCGCCATGGGCCAGCAGCAGCGCCACCATCTCCAGGTTGCCAGTACCCGCCGCCAGCTGCAGCGGCGTCAGCGTGCACCTCTCCTCACTGCTGCGCGCCCCGCCCTCCACCTTGGCACCGCGCTCCAGCAGGATGCGCAGCGCCACGTAGTTGGCGCGGCTGGCGGCGAAGCTGAGCGCCGTCCAGTGCTGCGTGTCCGGCTGTATGGCCGGGTAGCCCGCCGTGCCCGCCGCCGGCACCTCCACGTTGGGATCACAGCCGGCGTCGAGCAGGGCGTGCAGCGCCACCTCGTCGTTCCGTATGCTGGCAATCATCAGGGCCGTCAGGCCGGCGCTGTTCTGTGTGTCGTAGCGTGTCGTGGGCGGCAGCAGCTGCGCCGCCTGGGCGAGCAGCTCGGCCCGGCCCGTCAGCAGGAGCTTGAAGGCGACGGCGATAGTGGCGCGCCTGCCCAGCTCCGAGGTGTCCTCGCCAATGCTGCTCACGGCCGGCGAGCTGGAGCTGCTGCCGGTGCCAGTGCCCGAGCCCGAGCCCGTGGAGCTGCCCGTGGCGCTGCCGCTGCTGAAGTGCGTCTTCTTGGTGGGCAGCTCCTCGTCGTGTGCCACCGGGCGAATGGGACAGTCCACGCCGGGCAGCAGCAAGCGGGCAGCCTGCGAAAGGAATTCGATTGAGTTCATGGAACAGAGGAATATTCGGATCAAGCTCACCTGCAATATGTCATCCTTGTCAATCATCAGGCCGTTGCGGTGCTCCGCGTGCGCCGAGGCCACCCGCAGCCACTCGGCCAGCGGGGGCAGCACCACATAGGCGCGCTCGTAGCAGAGCTCCTGGACGTTCTGCGTGCCGCTGTTGGGCGGCGCCTGGCCGGCCGTGGAGCTCTGGGCGGCCAGCTCCGTGTGCTCCAGTTGGGAGCAGCGCATGAAGTAGAAGAGCGCACTGAGCGCCGCATTGGAGAGGGCGGCGGCGTGCTGGAACTCCTGCTGGGTGCGCAGCGCCTTCTCCTTCAGCTCGCGGATGCTGCCCACGCAGGTGGCCAGCGAGAAGGGGCTGGCCCAGCGCGGCATGGCCAGGGCGCCGGAGGCAATGCGTCCGGCGTTCAAGTGGGCGAACGGCTGCAGCAGGCCCCAGAAGTCGCCCGAGCTGGCGATGTTCTGATCGAGAGCGGCGGCTGTGATGCTGCTGCCGCCTCCTGCCCCAGCGCCAGCGCCGCCGCACTGCAGCATGATCTCCTCGAGCAGATTCTCGATGCCGGCGCACAGGTAGACCGCGGCGTACTCGTGTATGAACTTGCCCAGCCGGGCGTCCGTCATCCATCTGAAGAAGCTGCCCACCGACAGCTGGAGGCCGGCGCGCGACGACTTGCTCTGCTTGAGGGCGCTCTCGCCGGGCACCGCGAACATGGCGGCGGCGCGCAGGCACGCCTTGGTGCAGGAGTCGGCCAGCGTGGAGCAGAGCACCACCTTGAAGGCGCCGGTCACCTCCTGCTTGGAGCACAGGCCCAGTCCGGCCGAGAAACGCTGAATCTCCCTGGCGATGCGCACCAGAGCCCGCTGCAGCAGGTAGCCCAGCCTGGAGACGACCTCCACCGAGACGTGGTCCGCCTGCTGCTTGCAGCGCCCGTTGCGCAGCACGCGCATGATGCACTGCTGGCTCCACGGCGGATGCTGCAGCTCCACGAGCCGGTTGTGCGAGTCCACCCACACGAACTCATCCGCGCTGGTGCTGGTGATGACCGTCTCCAGCGAGGAGTAGCGGCCCAGTCGGCGGGCCGGCTCCGAGCTCTCCGAGCCGGCGCTGAGGCTGCTGTAGGTGCTGCTGCTCGTCTGGGAGCGCATCGTCAGCTGCTGTATGGCCAGCTTGATGTCCTCCAGTCCGCTGCCGCTCCAGGGCGCCTTGCCGGCCGGCATGATGCCCCGATGGCGTCGCGAGCGCGTGCTGCGATTGGTCACGCCGGCGGCCAGCCGATCCTCGGGCAGCGGCCCCAGTGTCATGCCCCCGGCCGGCGACGAGCTGTGCCCGCCCGTGTCCGACATGCTGGCATGCCCCGAGCTGCGATTCTCGTCCGAGGAGCTGTGGCACTCCTGCACCCGCTGCAGGGCTCGGAACTGCTCATGCTGATGGGCGCGTGGCGCCGGCGTTGACGTCGACGGCGACGTCGGCGTCGCTGCCACTGTCGTCGTCGGTATGCCCAACGTGGGCCGACTGGGCGAGCTCTGCAGGCTGCCGCTCAGCTGCGGCGGCTGCGACTTCACGGGCGTACTCTGCACCGTCAGCCGGGCGGGTCCCGCCACCGCCCGCTGCGGCATGCCCGCCTTGATGACTGGCGATGCCAACTGTTGCTGTTGTTGTTGCTGCTGCTGCTGTTGCTGTGGCAAGGGCAGCGCATTCGCTGCGGATTTGTTGCTGAGCGGCGCCTTGTTGGGCGGCTGCGCCAGCTCCTTGAAGACGCGAGGCGCTGGTGTGGCCATGGCCACCGTCAAGCCAGCACCACCAGCGCCCACCTGCAACGTGTGCGGCGCCAGCGCTGGCTGCGTCTGTTGCTGCGACTGCAGCGGCACCGGCACCGGCACCGGCGGTAGTCCCGTCATCTGACTGGACGCCTGCTGTCCAAAGTTGGGCGGCAAATTTCCCGTGGGTCTGCAATGACACAAGAGTCGAGATTTATTGTATATCAAAATTATATTATTTATTTTAAATATAATTCAAATATAATTATATATTAATTCCATTAAAATTCCATATTTTTATACAAGTTGATAAATAAATTAAATATAGAATTTCGTATATACATATCCTATGAAGTCAGAATAAAAATGTGTGTTTGATATGTTGATAACAGACTTAACAATTTTAAGAATGTTGAAAAAGTTTTAAGCTGATGTGAATTGGTTGGTTGGTTTTTTTTTAATTTTAATTATTTGAATAATACATAAATATATTTATTATGTGCATATATACTATTAAAATATGTTATATATCATTCAAAAAATTAGAGAATAAAATAATAAATATCAAATATCAAATGATGTCTCTTTTTAAACCAAACCGTTTCAACAAAAGTTTTACTCAATCTTTTAATAAATAGATTCAAATCGTTTTTCTCCTACTGCTTTGCTAAGGTTTTAGCATGGATTCGAATTCAGTTACATAAGAACTAAGAGTTATCCCTTAACTCACCAAAGAATATCCTCAATGCAAACATATGTTAAAATAATTTAATTACCTATTATTTAATTTGAATTACCTATTATTTATTATTATTGCAGAATGGAACCACGTAACAGTTAGAGGTGTTAGAATAAATGCTGACAAATAACAGAAAGCAAAGAAGACGCATTGTATCTATAAGCCCCCTATAGGAACTTAGAGAAATCCTATGATATATAATCTATTGAAAATTATGAATCGAGCATAGCCAAATATGCTAAAATATGCCAATGCTAAGGTTTGGCCTAAGATCTTTTACTATCTGACTAGGGTATTATGACACTCTGAAGCAGACTGGCAGAAAAGAGAGCAATAAAATGGATTTATTATGCAAATACTTGGAGACTTGACCCATTTCAAGGCAGCGGGCCATCAGTTATGCAACCAATTAGAATTCAAGAGAGTTTCTCAACCGAAAGTAAACAAAGCAACGCCTAACGGTTGCCGCATCAGCGGCTGCCATGGACTTATCTGAGTATGTATTTGTCAGCCATATTAACGCTTATCTTTCACACCGTCTTGCCAATCTACTTGGCCATCTCTGCATCTGTGTGAGGTTTCCATGTAACTAAGCTTGAGCTTGAGCTTGAGCTTGAGCTTGAGCTTGAGCTTGGACTGAGGCTTGGTCTTGGGTGGTGGCACCTAATTAAAGATAGATAAAAGTCGCTGATGCCCTTGCTGCGTCTTGCGAAACTTTGTCACATTCTTTAAGCAGTTTGTGAAACAAAAGGGGACTTAGGCGTTTCCTAAGCTGAAGAGCTGTTGACAATATGAGTTAAGCACTTTCGCGTGTCTGCTCAACTCCATCAAATAAAATAAAATAATAATCTTCAAGTGACTGTCAAGCTGCATAATCTTTAAGGAATTCAATTAATTTTTCGACAAAACAGAATTAAGATTTTAATATGAATATCTGCTATAAATATTATTTGACTTTAAGCTTAGTTCTATAAAATTCAATGACAATTTTTAAAGAAGTTCCTTGACTTTGTGAATAAAACGAAATTCAATTCAACGATGCTATGTGACTTAAGCTTAATTCCATCTTTCATATTGAAGGAATTCTTTGTAAATTAAATCTCAAATATGAATATTGACTTGGATCTCTACACTTCTAACTGGAATCACAACTTATTTTCTGTTTCATCATCAGCTTCAGATAGAGTATTTATTAGAAGAGTATCACGATTAAAAGGTTTCCTTTTGTTTATGAAAGTGGGTTGCCATTCGTTCTCACATTTCTGCACTGTCGTCGGCCCCACTAAATGGGCCCGACCAACAAAAAACCCCAAAGAAAACAGAATACAGCAAAAAGACTCGAAAATTAAGAGGCAGTTACGAGCGCTCATTTGCATGGCGCACAGACCGAAGTTAAATCGGTTGCTTTTATTATGATTTTTGATTTCATGTTGTAACATAAAACGTCGCGAGGTCTCCATGTTTGACTGACCCAGAATTTATCTGCTTTTTCCTCTTTTTTTAGCCACCAAAAACTGTCCATTGTTCTGCCGATTGTTGCGCTAAATACGATTTATAGCTCCTGAATTGTCTTACAATGCTGAGACATGAGCTCATTTGGCCGACTTGAAACGAGCAGTGACCTCTCGTCATTATTGAGCTGTATCAATATATATATATAATATAACTAAATACATATATATGTGTGAAACACACATTGGCTGTTTGATTGACTGACTGGCTGATTGATCAATGCATTCGGTTTGGCATAGTTTGGCTACTTCCACTCTTTAGTGTAAACATTTAATGGCAAACGGATGCTGGCAATGCTAATGTTTACTATGCAAACTACTTTAATCTCTTTAAATCTCACTTTCAGTCATGACATGCTTTACCCTATGATTTACACCATGATTAACACTATGAGGAGGAAGTTGTCTGTGCTTAATGAAGATATTCATTCTCAAATCAAAATGCAGCTGCTTTGTTGAATAAGTTTTGAGAACTGTTTAACATGGTATATTGAGTTATATAAAAATATGGACTTGAAGAGAAGAAAATATAAAAGAGAAAGACATGGGAAAAGAGAGATTGAAATGTTAAAAAAGAAATCAAAATAGAGAGAGAGAGACAGAGAGGGAAAGGGGAAGATAATGAAAGAGAGAGAAAATTGGAATAGTGATATAGAGATAACTAGAGAGAGACAGACACAGAGAATAAATAGACGAATCGATAGAGAGAGGAAAATAGAAACAAATAGAGGGCCCAATTTTGAACGGATGTTTTCAATAATGTTATTGCTCTGTTAACAGTTCGGTAACAGCAATTTCCTAGGGTACTGTTAACGAATATTTTGCTCCCAACTTATCATTTCTTATTAAAATTATTAACACTGTTAACTAACACTGTTAAGTAAAGTTTAATTTCTGAAGAACCTCCCTATTTTTCACTTCTGTTCACCTGTTAGTACACCAAAATTTTCGTTAAAATTTTGCTCCCAGCAGCAGCAGCAGTCGATCGCAGAGATAAAATGAAACGGTTGTTAAAAATATCATACACATATAAAGTTCCCGATCCGCCTACATTTTCCGATATGCCAAAAATCATATTACTTAATGATGAAATAATAATATTTAACAATATTAATATAATTAAAAAAAATAATACAAAATATTCTATTAGAAAATGTAAGATTTAAATGGCTAGCAAATTATTTAAAAGCCTATTCCATACTTATCAAATCTTTCGTCTTAATATAATAGTCTACAGAAGGGAATCTTAATGATGTAACTGAGCTCGCACTAGCCTGCAGCACTTTCCAATTATTATTCCAATTTTAGTTAGACAGGAGAATATTAGGGAATTAATTGAGCACGCTCGAGCCTGTGGCATTTTCCAATTATTATTTCAATTTTAGATCTGAGTTAGATTATGCTAATTTTATAATTGCAACAGGAGAAGCTTGATTCATATTTCCTCTAATTAGACAAATGAGATATGCAGATGTAAAGATTTCTGTTTTCGCTTTTACTCTCATGTAAGCCCCTCCCCCCTTATGCAAATGGAAACTAAGCCCCAAAATGGGTTTTCACTTGCCAGTCTGTGGGCAAGCCCTAGCTGGCTGGTTGCTTTCACAGCGCCAGAATGGGAGCTCAGACAACAATTGATGCAAAAACGAAAACGGAGGGCAACCAGCAATGGCAGTGGTGGAAAATAAAAGAAGAAATAAAATGGATGGAAAATAATGGCAAATCATTTAAGGCATTTTCACTACCGTCTCGCGGCGCGTCGCCACTCCTGAACGTAACTCCAATCGCATGAATCTGACTGACTCGCGGTCTCCGCATCGTGGCCAGGGCCAGAGACGCTGTCATCATCATCATCATCGTCATCGTCGTCGTCGTCGTCGTCGTCATCATCATCGTCATCGTTGCCAGCATTATCATGATGATCAGCTGCAGTCGGTTTGCTGCCAGCAGCATCGGATTTCATTTGGCCAACGACGGCCAGAGTTGGCTTTGCCACCGTTTCCACCAGAGCGCTGGCGCGCCGGTAATTGCCTTCAATTCTGATATTAATTACGCCGTTCTGCACGCTCTCAATGTAGGGCGGCAGTTCATCATCAGCGTTAGTCTCCGCGGCAGCCCCCTCTGCGCCTCCTGCACCCACCAGCACCTCGGTCTGGGGCTTGCCGTTGTCATTGGCCTGCAGTTTTTGGGACATCTCCTGCAGCAGCTGCGAGTGGAGATTGCCTCCATCTGGGGGCAGCTTTGGAGTCGATGCGGGTGTCGGCGACTGCGGCTGCGGCTGCTGCTGTGCCCGACTCATGGAGTCACCGAAATAGATGACCACCTTGTGATTTGGTTTGACCTCGCGATCACCCAGATGCCCATTTCCATTTCCATTCCCATCACGATCCTGCCGCGCCTGCTCCCGCCTGCGCTGTGTGGCCGCCCAGTCGGGCAGCTCCTCGATGGGCGTGGGCGAGGGTGTCTGCGCTGGGCGTGGCAAGTCGCGCGGCTGCGACTGACACATCTCGCTGTTGCGCAGCGACTGCGGCTGAAAGTTCTTCAGCGAGATGCCGCGACGCCTCAGTATGAAATTCTCATTGAGCATGCGCCCCAGCAGGGAGCTGGGCGGGGCAGCCTTGCCGGCCAGCTTCGCCTTCGGCTTGGCGGGCGACTGGAACGGCATGGCGGACTTCTTGGCGCTCAGCTTGTAGTCGCGCAGCTCGCGGCAGAGGCGGCAGGCGCAATCTTTGGTGCAGTACATGATGCTGGAGCTCCAATATGAATCGAGTTGCACTTCAGTAGATTCGAAATTGTAAATCTTTTAGATGTTGTTGCTGTTGCGGTTGCTGCGGCGCATTAAGCTACGACTTTTGCTTTGGTTCCATTTCACTTTGCACTCGACTTGCGATTCTGACATACACAATTTAATACACCAAATAATAACAACAATTATGCAAATTATAAATTTTCATTGCTCTAGCGCCGTGCGCAGCGTTGCGTGGCCGACGTACGTATCCAAATCTGATTCCGAAACCGAAATCCCGACTCCGACTCCGAATACCGCTCACGCTCACACTTCGAGCTTGACTGAAGCTTGCCAACTGCCAGCCGGCGGCTCAAAGCCAAAGCAGTTGCTGCCGCTGCCGCTACCACTGCTGCCGCTGTCGACGTCGCAACGTCAGCCGCGCTGCCGAGTCATTGTCTAAGCGCGTCGACGTCGCGACGTCTGTTTTTCCTGATTTTCACAGAGTGTAGCGCAGGCCTTTGGGGCCCAAGCCCATGCCACCTTGCAGGTCTTTGGCTTGGGTAATTTCAGCTGCCGTGAGTTGTTGTTTCTCAGCTGTGTGACCAAAACAATGGCACAACTGTAACATCCAACAACAGCCAACAAACACCACCAGCAGCAGCAGGCGGAGATCTACTCCAGGGCAGAGCCCAACAGTTGTGTGTACTTCGCTTGAAAGTGATATTGTGATTTTCGAGTCACTGTGAATGCACGCTGGGTGTTCGCACACAGACGTTTTTCATGTACTATATTTTTTATTAAAATATATAATAACAAACTGCTATCTCCCCACTCTATACGAGAGGTATAGTATATAAATTTAAGCATAATTTATATCATTTCTATACTAAACTAATAAAAATATAAGCTAGAAAATAATTTATAAAGAAAATAAGAAACTAGTAAATAATGAATAAGAAATAAATTAATAATGATAAATGAGAATGAACAAATGTATAGAATAATTATTAAGCAATGTCAAATAAATATAATGAATTCAAAAAATAAACAATATAATAATTAAATATAAATAATAAATTTATAAAAATAATATATAAATGAAAAATTTAAAAATTAAATTAATAATAAACATAATAATTTGTTGAGAAAATGTAATTAAAATGATTTCCCATTTTCAATGGGTTCAGGGTATAAAAATATACATATGTATATATTTATTTATGATTACTGATATTGCCTAATAATTTATAAATAATAAAATTAAAAATTATATAATTAAAAATAGATAAATAGATAAAAAGAGATAAATAATATACAAATTAAATGATTTAAAAAATATATTAGGATAATAAAGTAATACAATTAAATATAGAAATATGTCTAAGTAATACACAAATTATTTTTGTTTTTTATATTTTTGATATAATGAAGAAATTCTTTTAAATAAGCTTTTCATAAACTTTATGTTTTGATTTTAATGCATATATCAAGTACTCTAAATAAAACATAATTTCCATCTTCCTCACTTATATATAGTTAAAAGAGCTCAAGGTTTTTCTCTAACATTATTAGAGTCAAGTCGCGATTCAGCTCATCTCTATTCATAGACTTCATGAATTTAATTATGCACAAGACCACAATGAGGCATACCGGCAGAGAGAGAGAGAGAGAGAGAGAGAGAGAGAGAGAGAGAGAACTATGTGGCCTGGGACGCACTCGAAGGTTATACAATCTTGACACTTATCAGATCGTTTTGCCAGCTTCCTTCCGCGCCTGGGCCCAAGATCACGTTTTGTGTTCTGAGCATGTGCAGACACGCGTAGGTTTTCAAGATACATCTGGCAGATACATTTCATGTGTAGCGTAGATAAATCGCTGGCCGTAACCTGCTTCTAATGATTTATACCAGCTCATCTTGTTGATATAACGGTCTTTTGAGGTTTTTATTGGGTAGCCAGCAGTCATCAGCCAGCAGCCAGCAGCCAGCTGCTACCCATCTGAGGTTCTTTTGTGCCAATGAAGAATTACATCCTAGGGCCGTGCCCGGCAAACCACAAACGAAGCCCGAGCGCAATTAGAAAGTTAAGACCGATAGCTGGTCATTTGGAGGGAAAGAGTTTAAAGCCGCCCACGTAATGCGGAAAAACTTTGGGCGGGCGCTACCTCTAATAGAGGCTCGCTCTGTGCGTACGGCGTACTCTCCGCCCGTTGGATTATACAATAACTTTCATCGTTTCTCTGGTGTTTTCCTCTGTTTTTCGTGTCTTTTTCTGTTTGCTTGTTTTTCTGCTTCTAGTCTACCCCGACTGGCCGACTGGCGTTGTTAATTATTTAAAACATAATGTTGCTCGAAACAATTTGCGCATTAAAAAGCTTAATTTACGGAATTGTAATGACAGACTGTAAATAAGTATGCGTACAGCCATTAAGCACGGCTCCAGCAGGCCCCCAAAAGCAAAAGTAAACCAGAGAGTTTAATGTAATATTTGCGTGTTTATTAAACAACTCAACCAAAAACTTTAAGATATATATATAGGTATATACATATATATAAGAAAAGTAGAAAAACTGGCCGAAGGCGGCAACTGTAGCTCAAAGAAAAGCCCAAAAACCTATTAGTTGTGCCCGGCCCCTTGGGCTGCAGTGCTATGGACAGACTATCCAAGCTGCCCGAACTATCCAAGCAATCCGAAACTATCCAAAATATGTGTGTCACTTCAGTTTGAGGTCGACTAATGGGATTGCAGTACATCGCGGCTTAGGTTACTTTCGTTTTTCAAGTCAGGAAATTGTGCTTCAGAACCATTAATAATTCGCCTAGCCAGCCAGCATCGTCCAGACATAAGCCAATATTTTTGGTTGCTAATTAGTGTTGTGGTTCTAGCCAAGGTTAGCGTGAGTCTTACGCTTTTTGTTTTCTGCCAACTCGGGTCTGAGTGAAGTCTGCTATCAATAATCCACGATGCAAGAGCTTTCGACACTTCTTTGACATAAATTGCTTAAGACGAAATATGTTTCTAATTTTGTGTCAAGTCACGTCTGGGAAAACAGAATAACCGAAAATATTTTTGTGCACATACATGTATGTGTGTGTGTGTATAGTTTTATATATATTTTATTACAAAGAAACGCACTCAGATCTTGGATATTGCAGAGATTGTTGTTTTAGGTACAGTTTTAAGAGAGAAAGAGGGAGAGAAAGAGCTTGGATTTATTCTCGAACTGGTTTAGCTCGTTAATGAAATATTTATGTTCAACTTTTTTTTGTGTTGGATGTAAATCAGAGAAATTTGTAATTTACGGTTGAATTAGTTGAATAAATCAACAAAATTTTGATTGAGAATCCTCGTATGTTGTCTCATGGGTAAACTCAAGCCTAAAGCCTGTATTTAGGTATATCTCTATGCTATTAATAATATTTTTACAAAATGTCATATTCAGTCTATAATATAAGCCTTTGCAGCTGAATGATAAATGAAATAAAACATACAGAAATACCTTGAGAAATAACTTAAATATATATTTGAACAAATTTTTGACTGCCGGCTCCGGCTCCGCACATGATGAAATTGTGGGGTCGAATTGATTTACCATCGCCACTTTTAAAACCAATTAATGAATTATGAAGATGTTAGCTCTTTCATATAATGAATGCCCTTTAAAGATAAATTGAAACAGTTTTGGCGCATCTCTGAAGCGCTTATTTCTGCTCGCAAATATTAATCATAATCATCAACTGCAACTGGCATTGGTAATTCCGCGCATGATTGGTCATCTAAACATTATTTTGTGTACGATTTCAAACAGGAAACGTAAAAGAGGTCAAAGACCAAAGACCAAAGACGACTACGTTGTGCGTTTAGTTTTGTATTTTTTCTTTTTGGATGTTTGTTTATGCAGCTAATTGCAGTTGTTATATAAGGGCTTTAGCCCCAGCGTATATCGCACTTGTTTCATTTTTTTCTTTTATTGTTATTATTATTATCATTATTTTTACTGTTGTTGTTGCTGCTGTGTTGTGTGCGCGGCGGCTCTTATGAAACGCAGAGCGTTTTATGCATTAGTAGCTACAAGCGAGCCTTATCATTACATCGCACCTGATCCACAGATATATAGATAAATATGCGCCGATTGTGCGCGGGGCGCTAACAAGATTTCCGCATTTGGCTGCTTTACATTGGCCATTAACCACGGCGCCAGCAGCTGGCAGATGCGGTCATTGGATGCGAGTTGCTTCGCTTCCGTTCGCACTCGTACGCTACCCCTCCCGCTCGACCTGCCCCTGCCACTCGCCCACCTAACCAATTTTAAATCCCATTTGGCCTCAACGACTTAATTAGTTGAGCGTGTGACGTTGAGACGATTGTCTATCCACAGCTGACTGCAGATATCAGCAGCAGCCGCAGCAGCAGCCGCAGCAGCAGCAGCATCTGGTGCACTGAGCAACAGCTGATGGAAACTCTGGTCTCTGGCTTAAGCTGTGCAGTCTGGCCTGACTTCAGATACCCTATGCTGATGACATCCCTGGCTACTTAGCCACGTTCTGGTCTAGTACTTGACTGCAGCTGACCTATAGCCATAAAGCGATCGGAGAAAGTTGTCAAATGAGTGGACAGAGTCTGTGCCAAATTATGATTCTGTCATGAACTGAATTCATGGCATTGTATTTACATAATACCCTGTAAATACGAAGTGAATTTAGAAAACATAATTGTACCTAATTGATTTCGTTTCAAATACTACTTGTTCTTCAATTAAAAGTTAAACAAATATGATACACCATACACAAAATATATGTATTCAATTATAATTTATACATATAATTCATTAATATTTCTGATAAAAAGCTAAGCTGAGCCTATCTAAATAATATAGCAATTTTGCTCATATAAAACAAATTCTATTTTATGATTTGTTATTAAATTTTAAGGGGTATCTATTAGTCAGCCTTAGCTCCTGCCTTTCTGCATGATGTTTCTATCTAAGCTGCGATTTGGCTGTTAGTAGATAGTCGCATTTTGACAAACGTTAAAAGTATCTCACAGATACATATGGGTAATATGCCGAGCTTGCCTATGTGTGCGTTTGTACATCTGTATGTGTGTGTGTGAAAGAAAGTGTTGGCACAGTGCATGGGCATGGGCACGGGCACAGCCATGGACAAGGTAAAAAGGTAACTAACTACATTTTCACTTGCCTCGCATCGTCGTCGCATTTTTAATGCTGCGCTGAAGATGCTTTAATAAAAAAATGTAACAACTATGGGGGTTTAATGCCCTCGACTCCAGGCCCCAGACCTCAGAGACTAGAGCCCAGAGCCCAGAGCTGAGAGATACCGTGAGCCATGCCCATGCCCGTGCCATTGTCATTGGCGCAGATGTTAACGTTGCTGCTATAGATACAGATACAATTTGGTGTTGTTTGTTGTTGTTGTTGTTGTTGTCAGCTGGCGAATTGTGTGTGGCGAATTTTTCGTAAATTTTTCCTATTTCAGTTGAGCTCAGTTCGTTTGCTATGGCATTATTATTGTTCGCAGCTAATTATTCACATTTCGCGATTTTCACTTTCATCTGTGTGAATTTCTACTGTCATTTGTTTGTTTGTTACACGTATTTCAAAACTTTTAATTGTTTGTCCAATGCAAAAAGTTTCCAAAATGCCAGTCATATTTCGGTTTCCTGTGTACATCACTCACACACACATACTCACACACACAGATACTTCAAATCGACAATTGTTATTGCGGCTTTTGTTCGATTGAGAAATCGCGTATGAAAATTGAAATGCCTTCAGCTCCAGTTTGCAGTTAATTGAATTTGCCCAGTGCTGTCCATATCGCTCTCGAAATGAAGCTTCAAATATTCATCTCGGCTTCCATAATAGAAATATAGATATATATAGTTTTGGCACACATCCGGCGGCCAAGAGATCTTCTGCTCTACTCGTCTCACGCTGGCATTAATTTTCCCCCCAAATTAACCTTGACCGGCTTCACAATGCCAGTAGAAAACAAAATAACTTTGATATCTAGACGTCTTGTGCCCGTTTCTACTTCTAGTTCGGCCACAACAAGCCCAATTCCTAAAGCAAAAAAAATGTGTCTACCATTGGCCATTCTTCGAATGCGTCTGCTTGATATTACTACTACTACGACGTACTACTCCGAAAAGAAGTTCACCGCCTAAGAACGTAAGCAAACAGCAACAAAAACTACACAAAAGTTTATTGTCCATTCAGCTTCAGACGCTTCACGCTTTTGTGCACAATTGTGCATGCAAGTGTCCAAGACCGAAAATAGTATCCATTGTTTGGCTATGGATACGCGTATCGGAAACTACAGAAAGAGGTAAAAACAAGAGAACCACCTGAATGGAAGAGCTATCCCTTCAAGTTCTATCCCAAATATACAGATACTCTAGCTTAAAGTCTTTTGATAGTGCAAGGGAATTTTGTGCAATATTGTGTACTATATTTATATATGTTAATATACTAGTTTGAACTATTAAAATTAGATCATGTTAAATTATTTGTATTAAATACACATTAGAGTTTATATAAGTAAAATGAAATGGAAATTACACAAAAAAAAAAAAAAAAAAAAAAATACAAGAGTATAAATATTTATATTATATGTATTTATTGAAGAATAACTCACAGAATAATATATTAAAACTGAGAAAACAATATTGGAAATCAGTATTAACTTTTCATATAGTAATTTTTCTGTTAATAGAAAATGGATGTACAAGATTTGAAGAAAACAATAATAATACGATATTGTTTTGTAAATATGTATTTAACTTTAAGAAAAAATTACATTGAAATATTACTTTAGTTAATTTTAAAAATATATATATAATAAATTCGTTACACACTATTTTGCATCGATTCTTTTTATTCACTTTATTGTGAACACAAAAAGTGTTGCATGCTTTTAGGCACTTTCAAAAATTTAATGGCGCCATCTAGTGTTCATTTACGAGCATTTGTCTGAAGCACTTAATATCCAAATAGTTTTGATATATTTTAACAATAACAAAAATTTATAGATAAGATATAAACTATATTAGACCAAAATATCTTCCCATAGATAATAAATAATATTTTCGGCTTACCTGCGCGGCTTTGGACGTAATATCTCATGATTGGCATCTGTTATGCACAGCGGACTGAGTGCACCAGCCAAATGTGCCACGCCCACGCGCTCTGTATCCCAGTTGTGGCGAGTGGGCATGTTGCGAAGAGCTGCTTGTACAATATGCTTAAAGTGTTTTTTGTCGCAGCATTTTAGTGGCCCTGCAATCAAATGGGAAAATCAAAGAACTTATTAAAAATTGAATTCTGTTGATCGACAGGGCGCAGACCATTCCCATTCAGTGGGAAGTCGAGTTGGGCTAGTTAGGTAGGTGTCTAGTGTTCGTCCGGCTCTACAAATTAAACAGGCACAGCCAGCGCAATTAGCCGCTGCCAACGTCGTCTCTACTTCCTCTGCCCATAATAATTAAGCCAGTGTTCTCAGAGAAAGCCACAAAACAAAGTCACCAGACAGCTGGCAGCGACTGCGACGGCAACGGCGACTGTGACTGCGACAGAGTCTGTGATTGAGACAAGGAGCTAGGCCCGGGAGCGCTGCGGGAAACAGTAGCAGGAGCGGGAGTGGCAGCAGCTGCAAGGGAGAGGAGGCGGGAGCGGGAGCGGGAGCGGCAGCGTTGCGTGCCTTGCGTCATTGCCTTGAAAGTTGATCGTCTGTTGATCGTCTTGCTACTCTATAAATGGTTTCTTGTCTGGCTCTGGCTCTGGCTCTGCCTCTGCCTATGACTCTGACTCTGGCTCTGGCTCTGGCTCTGGCTCTGGCTCTGGCCTGCAGGTGTCAGCCAAGAACTTTGGAGCCACATTGGCATGCAATCAATGCTGTTCGATTTCATTTCGCTGGAAATTGTTGCCGAGCATAATGCCAGATATTTGCGCTATAAGTGTTCCGACAATACCCAGCAAAGCTGTGACAGTTCATAAGAAATTTTAAAACAGGGTATATTAAAGCATAGCAAAGTATGAATTCGTGTACAACAAAAGTTGAAGATATCGAATTAAATATTTGTGCTTAAAAGTTTGTTGATAAGGAAAGACAAATCAAAAATAATTCTTAAGAAAATTACATGAATTCTTAATATAAATTAATTGGGATCGAACGGCAAGATGAACAAAACAAATTCTAATATGAATATCAAATCACTTTTAGGGTCAACAAATTATTTATAGATTAAGACTGCTCAGCCACTCTGCCTAGATTCTAAATGAATATTCAAACTGATATTATGGGTAATAATAATTATTGGAATAAGGCTTAAAGCTAGAGTAGAGTCACTAATGCATGCTAGAAAATAGTATATATGTATATAATTGTTAATGAAATTGTAATTTTGTATTCTTGTATTGTCTGCTTATATGAATTCCTAAGGCAATAATTTTACAGGGTATCAGAGTCTAAAGCACTTTTCGCCTTCTATCGCTCTTTGGCCGTCATGTTGTGCAGCTGGTTATGTTATCGTTCCCGGTAAAAATGCGCAGGTTCAGGCTCAGGCGAATGCAGAGGGCCTTCTGTTCTGTGGTTTCTATTGAACCGCTGGGGCAGGCGATCTTATCGGAAGTGCCCAAAGGGGGACGTGGCACTGGTTAAATGGGTGTGGACGAGTGCGATGGGAGTGCATTGTCTATTCCAAGCAGACGACTGCCAGATGCGAACGCCTCAGCTTCTGCGATAGCCACAGAGCAAGACACGTCCACACGTAACGCAGATCGGCTGGGCAACCGTTAGACGCGTCTGTAACTATCCATAGTGCTGCATGATTAATGATTCGTGCTGGCCGACAAGGTCGGTGCCATACACGAAATTTCATAATTTCGAGCTGAGCTTCAATTTGGATTGTGCGGGCTTCCGCTGAAGAGCACTCCGGGAGCTCGCATTAACCTCGACCATAATATTATTTTTGTTCAATATTTGCCCAGCGTCTGACTCCGCGGCCCTTTATCGATAGCCCAAAAAGATACGAGCGATTTCTGTTGTTCTGTTGTCAGTTTCTTATTGGAGTTTCTTTGGAGTTGTTTTTTTTTTATGTCTTGTTCCCTCGCCGCGCATTAATTAGCCAAGTTGCTAATCGATAGAACCCCGATAGCAGCCCAACTGAGGCATCTTTAAACGGCATTTGTCGCTGTCTCGGATGCTGTCCGCCAGATTTATGGCGCTCGCCGAGAAAGCTCTGTGAGCTGACGAGCTCAAATGATTCTGCTCGATCAGCGATATCAGCTTACAGAGTTTATTGCCAGCTAGCAGTTGCTATTGAAAGAATTTCATTCATTTTATTTCTCTTTCGGCTTCTCGGTTGACGATATACTGGCACCCCATTTCAGATCCATGTGTTTAAACTAACAAATTTTGTGGTTTTATGTGTTTATATTAAAGCGCTGCACCTAATCACGGTTGAGTCTGTCCATAGCTGGGGCTTTCATTGTCTGCTTGATATTCCTTATCTAAAGGCTGCCTTTGTGTACTCGTTATCTAGTCTGGTGGTTGGCTTTGTGCATTTTCTGTTTATTAATTGTGAATTTGGGGCTTTAGTTGAGGTTTTATTCAAATTTTTTACTTTAAATGATGAGAATGTGAACTTTATTATACACTGATATGAAATAGCTGAAACTATCTTAGAGTGAAGAGTATAAATTTCATTATGTGAACATTGTCTGTCTCAATGTATTATTATAATATTGAGATCAATTTAAACATAAAATATACAGATGTGTGAAATTCAAATATGAAATATAAATAGTTGTACCTAATATTCTACGATACTGTACATATGTATGTATGTGCTGCTCAGATATGTATATGATTGAGGCCGAAATCTTACTCTATAGATTTTAGCTTTCAATATTCATATATATATTTCATATATATTCATATAGTAATATATTATACTGAGTATGCATACATTTATTATAAATATTATTTATATTTATTAATTCTTTACTTTATTTTAATTATTTAATTTGTTTTTTTTTTTTTTTTTTTTTTTATTTATTTACTCTATTTTAGTTTTTCTTTGCAAAAAAACGTTTCCCCGGTAAATATGACTAAAACTGGGGAATATCACATAAAGACATTTAATTTAATTTAATTTTTTAATAATACAAATATAATAATAAAAATACATACTTATTTATATGCATATACTTATATAGACTAAATACATATTCATCTCAAAAGAGTCCACATAATACTTCATATAAAATCAGTCTCCAGACAGTCAAAGAATTTTGTCAGTGTACCTCAGAGCAACCACATAATTTATTTATTTTAAGTTGTTGGTTTTTTTTCGCAAGCTGCGTAACTCCTGGGGAAATATTTGGGCAAATCTGATTGCACTGCTTACTGCTAAATGGAATCTGAACTGACCGGCTTGTTTTTTCTGTGCTTTATGGGCTGCTTTTTGCGGCTACCGCATTCCAAAGTGAAAGGCCAGAAAGTCAGCGAGAGAAAGACAGACAGAGAAAGAGAGAGAGGGGCCGTGAAAGATACTCATAAATACACACACACACGCATACGCACACTGAGAGTGGAGTAGGAAATTTCATAATTAATATGCCGCACATGGAACTAACTGTTTGCAGCTGGCCATGGCACATTAATATGCAACAATGTGGAGAATCCAGAGTCCAGGCGTTGGTGTGATCGGGCTCTGGGCAATGGGCTCTGTTCTAGCCGCATAGACGTGACACTAATGCATGCGGCCATCGACGCCCTTTACAAATAATTTAAATAATGACACTCTGTCCCTTCGATAAGCCCGGTTTAGCTGGCTCTGACTCCGGCTCTGGCTCTGGCTCTGGCCACGGCTCGGACATCTTTTCATTAATCATACTAAAAGATATACGTTGAAAAATTTTTAAATAGTAGTTTTCAAGCCTCGGGCGTGATTTGTGTGTTTGTCTTTCGCGGTCTGGTCGCGGTTCGATTTCTACTTATTACAAAGATTAATTGCGTTGCTTATGCAAATCGATTGTCATTAGCCATTTATAGCCAGATGCGGTGGCAGTTGCGCAGATGCCTTTAGATACAGCTACAGATATGGCTACAGATACGGATTGCCAATCTCCATATGAGTCTATGTGAGGCAATCAGTTCGACTGGCGCTGCTATCCATTTCATCAATATATAACCCATTTGGTAAGCGTTCTAAGTAATATGCCAAAAAGTATCTTGTTTCCATTCCATTGTCTCTGCTTAGCTCTCACTATAGTATGTCTATCCATCTGTCTATATGTCCATCTGTCTGTCTGTATGTCTGTTTGTTTGGCTCATTTAGGGCCAGGGGGCGCGAGAGCGTGTTTAAATAGCTCAAAACAAACAAATGGCCAACGATAACCGATCCGAAATTACTTTTCCAATGGACACGGCGCAGTGAGGCAGCAAAAAATTGAAACGTTTTGTAACTGATACTCTCAAGGAATTCCATCGGCTGCGCTTTGCTGTCAAGCGTAGTGCAAACACTTGAATTGGGAACGAGTTTTCAACTCAAACAATCGGACATACCACAGCAGTTTGTAGCTTTTGTAACTTCGCCTTGATTGGAGCATTACGGGCTTGCTACTCTGGCAGCCAAGCAGCTGACACATTGGGCACATTGCCGACTGAACCAATAAATTGCCATATGAGAAGAGAATTTCACATATATCATGCTGGCCTCTTTGATTGTCTTTGCATTGAATCGCATAAATTCCCTATACGTATTGTATATCTAGTTTTACTTGTTATTTTTACAATATGTATATAAAATGATTTCATTGGAAATTCCCATTTGATTTTGTACGCCTGTTGAGCGTAGTTCTCTTTTATAACTAATAGTAGCTCCAATATTGAGTATTTTTGTAAAAATCCTAAATGCAGAGTAAATACCATATACAAATATTACTATTTAAGATCAAAAGATTCAAAGCTCTTCTTTGATCATATCATTTCTATGAACTTTATTCTCAGAGCAACCCTTCTATACAACTATATTTGTTTAAAATAAAAAGATCATAGCACATGCTACAAAAAATAAAGAACTGGAAGTTTAAGTGAAAAAAAAATTATAATTTATCTTTTGCTTACTAAACCGCTTTGTTTACTATAAATAATTATATTTTTTATTTTACATTGAATAAACCATCATTAAATTGTTTACAAACAACAAAATAACGTTCATCATTTATATTTTGTATTTATACTTTATATGTATTTGTATTAATACCTTATTAATTATATACATACATATGTGTTATTTTATAAATTTATTAAGTTCTTGTTTTTAATTTGATTTACTTATTTATTATCTACGAACGGCTTCAGAAACAAATATTTTTTAATTCAATTTATTTTATTATAAAAATGATGTTTAATATAATAATCTATTTCTTATTATAAATACAATTTTAATTTTAATATTATTTGTAGTTTATGAATATAATTAGAATGTAAGCAATAATTATAATAATACAAATAATACAATTTTTAATATTTATAATTATAACAAAACTAATAGAATAACAACAATAAACCATATTATATTTGTATTATAAAATAAATATTGTTGGCAATAAAATGTATACAAACATTATACTCTATCTAATATACCTTTTGTTAATTTCTAACTAAAAATAAAGTGAAATATAAAATATATTATTCATGCCACCAGCTGCTCAATCTATTAAGAATCTGCTAACCAATTTAAAAAATTCATTGATTTATACAGTGCTGAAAGTATTAAGCGAGCCAGAGGTGGAGAGGGGAGAAGTTGAGGAGAAGTTTGCACCGCCTTATTTATCATTCGTTGAAGAAGCTCAATCTATAACGTGCCTAATTATTATACCTTCTGCTTTCGACCTGAACTTGATTATATGCCATGGCATAAATTATTTATTGTTGTATTTGCTGCCATCGTCTCATCTGAGAACGGGCAAACTCTTGATTAATGTCAAAACGAACGATCCAAACTGACTTTGGCTGCTGCTGTATGTTGTATGTTGTCTGTTGTGTGTTGCATGCTCGTATTTTTCTTTGCTGTTAATAAATTCAAAATTAAATTTTCTCTTAATTGCAGACGGTCGACGCGCCGACCGAAGTCGCTCGAGAACCCGATCAAGAGAAAGTGTTTCTGTTTTGAGACTTAGCTGGCGACGCGCTGCGGGTCTGCAGGTCTGCGGGTCTGCGGGTCTGCGGGTCCGCGGGTCTGCCTCGACCTGTTGCATTGGCTGCTCGAAATTGGGTCAGCTTTTGGAGCCAGCTTCCAGCTACCATCTCCCAGCTACCCAGCTGCCAGCTGTTGGGTTAGCTAGCTGTCTGCTCTTTTGCTCATTTAAATTATGGATTGTGGAGCTTGGAGCTTGGGGTTTGGATTTTGTGTGTACACTTTGCTATTGGGGCCAACAGAAATGCCACCGAAAAAGCATTTTAGCAGCTCGACTGTCGCGTGATCTCTGCCAAGGGGCGAAACACGGAAATCTGACAGTGAAAAATCTGTTTGACTTGCAGCTTATGCAATCGGAGTACTCAGCTCGCATTTGCCGGACAATTGGCTTGAGGGACCGCGCCCAGCTTGACGTGCACCAGCCAGCTGACAGCTCCAAGTGGGACAGTATCAAGTTGTCTCCAGCGAGCGGAATAACGGTGTCGATTATGCGCCCATCAAACACCAGGAACAACAACAACAACAAAAACAACCACCAAACAAAAAAAGAGCTTCACTGGTAATTAAAGCCTAGCTCGATCTATGATCTTTGATTGGAGCTGACAAAGGTAGCTCTTTGTATCACTCTCTCTCCCTCTCTCTCATACACTCTGTTTGTCTGTTGTTTCTTTTCTCATTTGTGTCCACCTCACACTCCGCATTAGGCTTTTGTGTCCCTCTCCCTTTGAGTGCGGCCCTATAAAATGATCTCGTAATGTTCCATTCAATCTGTCGATTGTCGATTGTCGTTCCCGTTGCCGTTGCCGTTGCCGTTGAGTCAGCTCTCAGGTGTGTCGGCACGAGCGAGTTATGTCTCGTGTTACCCCAATTCAGCCCACTGGAGGGCACCACAGCCCACACTCTCGAGTCAAAAGTCTCCATCTCAATTGAGTTGAGTTTCTCGTGCTGGCACAAAAGAATACTTGGGCTCTATGCGAGCATTGTCTAATGTGGCTTATACAATTCGTTTCATACTTGATCACTGAGCATGTTCAATTGCTTTTGATCATATTTAACAATATATAGTTTCCCTTTCTATAACATCTAGCAGTAATTTAATTTAGTCAATGATTAAAATTTGACATATTAATTATTTTATTTACCATAATTTAATTACTAATATTTGCTGTAGTGAATGAGCTGATCAAACGCTGTGAGCCGTGGATATAAATATATACATGTTTATAAATATATATTAATATAGTTTTAAATGTTCAGTAATCTGTCGCTTATATCAATATTAATATTAATTTCTCTATTTATATCCAGATTTTCTTTAATTTATGTTACTCAACCGATATTTTTAATCTTGTTTCAACATTCAAAAATTTTATGAAAATGACTTGTTTATTTATCTTAAATGCATTTTTCTATGTCAAAGAATTCCATGCATGGACTTAATAAACTTTTATAGCTATATTAGTTTTGTATATATCTATTTAATATAGTCATATACATGTATACATTTTCATGGACCATACACTTACATATTCGTTAGATTATTCACTCAATTCTATTTCTGTTTTAGTAAAGCTTTTATTGCGGAACTTGAATTCGTATCACATTTCGAAATTCCAATTTAATGACATATTTAAGCATCGTTTGGTCCGCCCTAATGTTGTCGTTCCCGCCCGTGGACCACACTTTACATGACTCGATACCCAAAAATAGGGAACAAGAAGAAGAAGAAGAAGAAAGCAATGAGTTCTATCTCATTGGCCGAGATCGTAAACAAAAGCGCAAAGGTGTCAAGCGTCGGAGCTAGAGTCAATAAAAATAGTTAGCCAGCGACTGTGGGTATATGCATAAACATTTCTGTTTGCTTGAATGCTATTTCGAAACTATTTGAGAGCTTGTTTGTTTTCCATTTAAAACCAGAACAGCGAACAGCGAACAGCGAACGGAGACCAGCAAATGTATCTATTTGATAGGCGACATATTTTGTGCCTGTTGCCAAAAAGGCGGCTTGGCCGTATTGTCAAAGAGTCTGGCAAAAGGCACAAATTTCGGGCTACGGGTTTTATTCGCGGCATAAATTTGTCGAGAGATCAAGCGAGCAAAACTTATGGAATGGGGCTGGCGACACAGTTGAGCCGTTGTAAGTTTTCAACATTTGCATAAACCAATTCGTTTTTGACCTACAACCTGCTCTGGAATTCCTAAACATATTCATATCATATCAGTGAATAGAAATGGGTGCCAGAAGTGTGGAATCTAATTTGCTATTTGACTGTAGATCCGCTAAAGGCTTATGCAAAGTCAACAGTTTAGCTATGAATTTGAGATATCTAAATGAGCGACATTATATACATATATCTCTCTATATGAATATATATATGAATATATGTACATATATATTTGAGTTAAGAACTTATTCCAATCAAAAGAAATTTCTTAGATATCTACATCGTTGCTGAGCATTCTTTTTAACAGTAAATTCGGGTAACAAAATATCTGCTTTATCTCATTCGCTGGGCCCAATCTCAATCATCGTTCCAACACAAAGAATGATTAGAGCATGCATGTCTTCTACTCACCTCAAATAGTTTTATCCATTTAGTTTTGTCGACAAATCCCATCAATTCTATGTCGCTCGCTGTTTATCCAAGTGAGACGCAGATTGTCTTAAATATTTATCCACTTTCGTATGTAGACTTCATAAACGATGCTCGCGTGCAATTAATTACAACAAATTGCTTTACTTTCACCCAACGGCGGGCACTCGGGAGGTACGTATGCACATACAATTATTCATGTAGCATTTGCATATTTACGAGTACTTTGATCTGCTAGACGTTTAGCATTTAGCACATCACTAAACTCGCGCACAGAGCCCACAGAGATGCGATGTTTGCCCAGTGGGGAGAGCGCAAAGGATGTGGGGGGAGTTGCACTCGACACCAAATTTACGTATGTTGCATTTTGTTGTTGTTGTTGTTGTTGTTGCTGCTGCTGCAGTTTTGGCAGGTTTCGTTAACAGGAAAATTGACTTTATATACAAATATGTATGCATGCATATGGGTAGACACTATATATATATATGTATTTGTATGTATATAAGTATGGGTTGTAGCGAAAACCACTTTTCGCGAATATTACACACTCACACATTCACATTCACATGCACATACACGTACACATACACATACACCCATAAAACGCCCGCGGCGTCTGCGTTTTGCGTCTGGGCGTTAATCACGTTTAGAGCAGAATCGTTCTGCACGACGAAAAGTCAAAAACACAACTGAAACTTCTTTGGGAAAAAGTATTTTTACAGCGCACGGCACGCGCAATAGACCAACAATGGGTCTTGCTTGGGTCTCAACAGGTCTTGAGCTCAACATATTGAGTGAGTCTTTTTTTCCTCTCTTTTTATTTTGCCTCTGGTTGTTGCTTTGAAACCAGTTGATCTTGTTTTTGAGCCGATTTTACTGCGAGTGCTGTTGCTGCTGTTGTTGCTGCTGCTGCTGCTGCCGCTGCTGCCGCTGCGGCTGTTACATGACTCGGCTGCTGCGCTCGCTGCTCCTTTGGCAAGTTCGTGTCCTAAGTCTTTTGTTTTGCCTGCATTGCAATTGCTTGACTCGCAAATGCATGGCATTATTATCTATGAGTTATTTACGCTTAGCATTTTTGCTCTTGTTATGACCAGACGTGGCTCTACTGCTCCGCTGCCAACGCTGCGCCGTGGCAGTGGTCGTTGTCGTGGGCTTGGCACACGTTCAGCCTCCAACCCCGTACAATGTTTGGTGGCCCAGGAATGTCCATGGCGGCGGCGACAGGTTTGCGCTGCTCTGCGCACTCCCGACTCCACTGTAGTTGGCGTAAATCTATTGGCTACTGTTTCCAGTTGTCAATTGCCAATTGCCAAATGTATTCGATTTTGTCCGCTCCTTTTGCTGCGCGGATTTCTATTTTGCGGCGTAGGAGTAGCTGGTTCAATGAACCGAGCCTGCAGCAGGAGCGACCAAAGTAGGGGCAGAGCGAGGGAGTGAAACGGGGAGAATGTGTGAGGAATGGAAGCTTTGAAACGACCTTGTCGTGTGTGCGAAGTTTCAAAGATTTGTGCTGGCATCGGCCTCAACTTATTTCAGAATTTATTGGCCAGCCGTTGCTCGGCTCGCCTAAGCTGCGCTCAGCTTAGTTTAGTTTAGTGTGGCATTGTTCTGGCCAGCTCGTCGGTTCTTTTCAAATCTTATGACAATAAAGAGCGGCATTTTTCCCCTGGTTTGCTTCTTTTATTTATTTATTTTTTTTTTTTTTTTGCTTGAAGCTGCCGCAATATATAAAACCAGTCGCCGTCTGTGCGCTCTGTACTCTGTGCTCTGTACTCTGTGCTCTGCTCCTGCCAATGCCCCAAACGTGAACCGAGCCCGAGCGTCAGGGCAGTCACTTGATCAACTGGCAGCCAACTGGTTAAGAGTTGCTGAAAAGCATGCGCCAAAGAATTTAGCCAACGATTTTCGGAATGTTTCCAATGTACCAAGTGTTCAAACACCCAAAACAAAAAACAAAAAAATGCTTCATTCTGAAGTTGCTTGCGATGAAGGCGATGATCGAAGTAATATGCCTTAAACATATTCAGTATCTGTGTTTATATTCTTTGCAGTAGATTGTCTGACAAGGCATATTTATGTGTTGCTGAATGAAAATAACTGCTAGAACTTTCTATTTCCTTAATAATATACATATACATATGTACGCAGTTTGCCATTCATTCAATATGCCTGACATTCACAAGTATATTCAAGTATAAGAACTTAAAGTAAGTTTTTAGGAAAATACTTTATATGAGGGACTCTATAGGATTTATTAACCAGTGCTGAAATATATACTATAACTGTTATAAATATGTAAATGAATGAAAAACAAAACACAAAAAATAATAATAAATGGTGAATATAATAAAATGTATTATAAATATTATTTTATATAGCTTTATTTTCATAATTAAATGTCTTATAAATATTAAAATATAACTTTAATTAAATATAATGTTCTCGTGGTAGATCAGATCAAATAAACCACTATATATGAATAAAATATACTACATTACTATTAATTTAAAAATACCCGTTAAATTTATTATACTATAAAGTCACGAATCAAAATTTATAATAGATAAGTTTTATGATATATAATAAATTTATAATAAATAAGTTTTATAATACATAATAAATTTATATGAAATAAGTTTTATAATATATATAAATATATATATTTTATGCAATAATTATAGTATAATTATAGGTACTCTCTTTTACAGCTTGTAGAATTATGGTTAGATTGCAGATCTCGTAGACCATAATCAGAGAGCAAAGATGCAAAAAGTGTAAAGAGAGCTCTTTGATATATGTAATTAGTGCAGATCGCTCTGAAAAGGCATGATATTGCATATGATTAGATGACAGAGCATATTACAGTCGAGCTGGCAGGCAGTTGCTGCCACAGCCTGCGCAGCTCATAATCAACATTGTTGCGAGGAATGTTAATGCTGCTCATTAGTTGTGTGGCAATGTGTAGGGCACCAGTGGCACACCAGCTGTTATTTTACTGAGGCAATTTAAACGGCATTAGCGCTAATAATTTGCGTTTACCTACTGCCTGGTGCCTGCTGCCTGCTGCCTGTTGACTTCGAGGATGGGATTGCGTCGGGGCAGCGCCGTAATCTGAAAATCTCTTGCATCACTTGAGAATAATCATTGGGCAAGGACGTGACTGCTTCGTTGACGTTTATTGTGACAGCCGCGCTGTGGTGACTGCTTTCTCTGTGCCTTCTGCCAGAATAGCTGGCTGCAGCAGCCTTCAGGTGCTTAGGTCTCGATGCGGTTCCGTTCCTGTGTCGCTGCATGGGGCATAAATCAACGTGAGCCGCAAACTGCAACCACAACAAAGCAAAAGGTAAAACGCAGGTAGCGACACCATCGACGACAACGACGGCGACGACGACAACATCAAATTCCGAAGCCTCCAAACAAACGCAACGTTCCGTTTGTCGACCCAACTCTAAACTCAATTAGTGCATTGGTATAAGTGTGTGTGTGTGTGTGAGTGTGTTGCATTCTTTGCATGCCAATGTGGCATTTGATTGATAATTTCGTTACGCCTCGAACATGTTTCAAAATACATTTTTGATAGCTTTGGGGTCGCCCTTCGCCCCTCCCCAGATTTATGACATATTACGTTCCCAAGCCTCTATTGTTTACTGCCATTGTTAGGCATTAGCATGATATTTGTCGCTGATTCGTTTGGACAACGCGCTTCGAGCATGACTAAGTGCCCGCATTCGACTGGAATCCTCTTATTTATGGAGTCCGTCTCTTCGTCTTCTTCATAGACATAGAAGACAATTAGGTTAGCTAGCAACAGAAGCCAACAAAGAGATTCCGTTACCATGTATTTGGACGGGCATTGATTATGATCGTGATCGTGATTAGATTAAAGTTCTACAATCTCAATTAAAAACTTCAATAGTACTAAGATTTGCACAACATATTTATTTATTATTATAAGATTTATAATCTTAAAAATTGTAATTTGTTAAAATTTGTATATATGTATGTAAATTGGTATATCATAAGAAGGTAATTGGCATAATTTGTATGTATTTAATTATTAGCTGACTTGTATTGGATATATTTAAAATATTTCTAAATATTTGATTGGAGCATTTATTTATTGCATTTTCTACTTAGTTGTTAAAAATTTGAATTTTAAATTCTGCATCTATGGGAGTATAACTCTTTTAATACAAATACTATCTTCTTGAGATACAATTTTAATGTTCCACTACTTAAAATTTGGAGTTAAAGCAAATCCATAAGCAAACTTTGTAGATAAGCTGCCCATGCCTATATCATGTTCGTTTGATGAATTGATGATTAATGTATAATTTGTAAGGTTTCATCTTGTCGTACGGATGCATCACGCTGTAATCTTGAATGATTTGATGTGGGTGTTTCTCACATTATGACATCGATGGCATCGACAGGCAAAGCAAAGGCAATCACGAAATCCATTTGAGAATTCCATTTTATATTAGACTTCAAGTTTCAGTTTGCCGTATTTCTGAAACTTGCTCATAAACTCATCTCATTTCTTCACACCAACATATGACACCGTTTTGCCACTCTTGCGCAGCTGGGCCAACAGTTCGTCGGACGATAAGTTTGAGGTGACGGTTACTGTTTTTGCTTCCAGATTGATGTTCACTTTTTCCACCTTATCTGCAAAATGCAAAAATCACATTTTAGTTGATAAACGCGCCCAAACAAATGCCGTCTCGCTGATAAGCGACACTTGTATTAATATGTACTTAAACAGGAATGAGTGTACATACATACACACAGCACAAAGCCTAAAGCTGAACTAGCCTATGTAAATATATACATATGTACATATATGTATGTACATACATACATATGTACGTATACGCACCACCTAATTTGGATAAGACCTTTTCCACGGCGCCGGCACATCCGCCACACGACATTTCCACTTTGAACTCATGAACCTAGCCGCAAAATGTATAATAATGTCAATTATTATTGTTATTCAAGTTTAAATGATTTTAAGTGCATTCTCTAATTGTGCTTGCACTACGTACTGGCATCCTGCTGTTGGTGCTGTTGCTGCTGCTTGGACGACTCGAGTCAGCCGTAGTATGCTTATAGATTTGCGGTAAGTTAAACAGCTTGAAGCTCCTTTCTATTATTGTTGTATTAAACGTGGCACACTCTATTCTCACAAGCGTTGACAAACAATTAAATACTTTTTCTTTTGTGTTTGCACTGTTATTAAGGCAATCGATGGAATACGATAGTCGTGTTATGCTGTACTGCACTTATCGATATATCGATACTGAAATAAACAGTCCGGTAGCACCGTATAAATTCTCATCGAAATGATGTATCGCTAACGAATTAAAAATAAATTTCGATAAACACATGATGATATACTACTAATTTATTCATAATTTATTTGTATGCACATCTTAAACGTTGTTTATCAGATACCCAATTCTACACACGTTTTGGGCATGCGCCAAATCTGTAAACTACTTGATGATCATATAACTGACCCGGATTAATAATAACCGTTGGAAACTCCGGGTTGTTCACTGCATCAGGATATTTTTGAGTTTGCAAACAGAACGCACTGTGCTGTGAATAATGTGCACCTCCCTTTCCAACATTGGGAACATCGCCGCGGTCTTCTTGGGGCAGACCATTTGCAGTAGAGAAATGCACACCAGGTTGATTGGTGTGAATTTCCACAAAACGACCCGAGCATGGGTGAACTGCGCGGGCAACTAGCTTCACTTGATTCGGATCCACATCGACGCAATAGTTGTTATCAAACCCGCTAATGGGACATCGATTAACCTGATTGAGGCGTTTGCCCAAATTTGTTAAGGTGGAAAAGTCGTAGGGTGTATTACGCGTTGGCATTAATTTCCCAGTGGGTATTTGCTCGAGGTCCGTGTCCACAATCTTGTTCGCCTTGATCATTATCATATGTTGGTAGAGTGTGTCCCTTCCCGAACTGTGGCCTGCAAGATTAAAAAGGCAGTGGTGGCCTATGTTAATGCATGTTGTCTCTTTCGCGCGCGCCTCGATTCGCAACCCTAGACAACCAGTTTCATTAAGTGAGTAGTTAATGTTGACTGTTACTTCGCCCGGGTAGCCCTCGTGCCCGTCTGGTGAGACGTGTTGAAATGTGACACCGTCCTTGTGTATGCCAACCACATCCCAAATAACGCTATCAAAGCCCACATAGCCACCATTCAGATGGTAAAGATCCTTGTGGTTTCGAGATAGACTTATGTCCTTGTCACATAGCCTAAAACGGCCACGTGCCACACGGTCGGCAACGCGCCCTACTATGGCTCCCACATAGAATTTCTGGTTGCGGTAATAGCCAGCGACATCGTCATATCCAAGACAAACGTCCTCCAGCTTTGCATTAGCATCAGGCACCCTGACGCTCTGTATAATACCGCCCAATGTCAATATGGCCACGGACATGCCCTTCTCTGTACACAGTGTGAACCGGCGCACATGATCGGTCTTTTGGGTCATGGGATTAACGGCAATGCCAAATACATCTTCCACCACTCGCACCATCTTTATGCGATAAATTTGAGGTTTTAAGACAAAACAACAATTTCGAATATCATGGGTCAAAAAAAAAAATTTTTAAATGTAATTAAATGTAATGCCTGTCGCTCAAAACATCCGAATTTTGCACAGCCAACTTAAACAGAAGCCAAAACGAAAGATATTTGTATAAAATTTACAAAATACAAAAAGTACGTTTACTCTACATAAAATTTCAATCAACAATGACTTAAAAACATTACTCCCCCATAATTGAAGCAAAATATTTTCAAATTCAAGCTTACGCTTTATATATAAATGCTTTTATTAAATAGGTTTTCTAAAATAAAAAATGCATTCTAATATTGAGCTTAATATTAATCTAATTTCGTAACTGCTCAAATATGAGCATTTTCAAATAACCGGATTGATCACAAAATATCGTTCAGCTTGGAAACGATTGCACGATAAGTGCAACTACACGATATCTGAATCAGCTGTGCACAGTCGACTCGCAAGTTTAGTATTTTAATTCTCAGCATAAATTTGGAAGCATCGATAGGCCGATTATCTAATACAAATTTAATTCAAACTATTAATTCAAACTGATGGGTCGAACGCTTCGCAATATTAATATTTTTAATATTCAATCTGATAATAAATAAGTTTTACTGAAGGGACTGTGAGCCCATTGAGAGGGATAAGGAAAATACCATTTCTAATGAATAGATAGCAATTTTTTATTCTACATTTGAGTTGAATTAAAAAAAACTAGTTTGCCCTGTATATATTCTGGATATATCAGTTATGTCTCAAACTGTTATCACATAGCTTGCTGTTGTGGTAAAATTTGTCTGACATTTAAGCAAAAAAATCAGATGTGGACGAGTCAACATTCAATGGAACTTCAACAATTTCAATGCCATAAATTTTTACCATTATGAATACTCAAAATATATTTACTATCCAATTGGAGCAAGAGGACACATCAGAGAAGCCTGTGGTGAGCGTTGTTAAAGGTCCTTGCTGACTAGTTAAATGATATACGCGCCCTGTTCTTGTATAGCCGCCGAATGAGTGGGAAATATTACGAGAAAATACCTGCAGTACCATTTCTCAGCTGAAGAAAATTAAATTGTCGGTGTACAAGGAGAAGCTAAATCTATACAGCGAGAAATGTAAAATCAAAGATGATGTCATCCTGGCTCTTCAAACATGCTTGGAAACCTATAAAAACACAAATGAGAATAATAATGAACTGATATCATTCCTGAAGACGAAACTCGCTGAAAGACATTCCAAAATGGTCGCACTGAAGAAAGCGCATGATAGTCAAAACGCTGGCTACGAGTCTACGATTTGCGAGAAAAATGAAATGATCAATACACAAGATGGCATTATTAAGGTAAAGGAGAAACAAATCGAGGAGTTGACGAACAAAATTAAGCAGCAATACGAATTAGCTATTAAGTCTGATGAACTGATTTCCTCGCTAAGAGCCACTATTGAGGATAGTGAAGCAAAAGTCAAGGAGAGAGATCAGAAAATAACACAACTCGAAACTGAGTTAGCAACCAAGGCGGAAAGAATACGGACAACTCAAAATCTGGTAAGCAATTGGATAGTCCAGCCGAATCTAACTATATATAATGTTTACGCAAGCTGAAGTTTGATGCCGCACTGATGCTCTGTAAGCAAAATGATCGTTTGGTTAGCGGTACGATCAAGGAACTGCAGGAGATTCTATCGGGAGAGAACAGATCCGAAATCAAAGTCGTCTCCCTGCCCCGCATTGGTCCAATTAAGGTGGCCGTCGAAAATGTCGCAACTGGCCCCTGCTGGATGATCATTCAGCGTCGTGGTTATAAGATGGTGGACTTCAATCAAGGCTGGTTCTCCTTTGTGGAAGGCTTCGGCAACTTGGACGAAGATTATTGGATTGGGCTGGACAAGATACATGCAATGACCAAGAGTCACATGCACGAACTGTACATCCACTTAGTGTTCGCTAATAATGAGACTCGATACGCCTATTATGATAACTTTGCCATCTCGGGCAAAAGTGACGACTACAAGCTGAGATCCCTCGGCAACTACGTGGGCAATGCAGGAGATGGACTACGCACACACGAACACCATATATTCAGAACAATCAGGTATGATACCAAGACCACCGTGGAGTACAACCGCTGGTGGCAACATGAGTACCCCAATTGGTGAGTAGAGACCCGAAATTAAGCAATATTTATATCCATCTCCATGGCAAACGGTACAATTCTAGCAATCTGAATGGAACCTTCAGTGAGAAAACTGAGTTCGGTGTTTGGTGGTGTCGATGCAATGGCACATATAAATTTGTGGAATCCGTACAAATGTTAATCAGGCGAAAGCAAGTGTAATTTTAAAAGTCAATAAAATCGTTTTTGTTCTATTTTTACCATTATATTGTATATATACATATATATCAAAATTTATAAATATAAAAACTTTTTGAAAATCTACTAAGATTTAGCGACCTTTAGATATTTTGACGGTATAGAGTTCAGTGGCTCCGTTGGGAGGCTTTACTACATATTCACAGTTCCCCTAAATTATATCTGCATATTATTAAGGGATTGAGATCAATCGGTATAGTATAGAATATATTATTTTATTATGGATATCTACAATTTAAGCAATCTGAAGGGCAATTGAATATAACCCATTTTTCCTTTTTCCAAGTGATATGCATATAACATAATACATTCGAGTTTATTAACGGCTTAAGAAAACATTAACAAACTGCCTTAGGTGGGACCAAGCATATTTTCCGGACGCACCCATTTGTCATAGTCTTGTTCAGAGATGCCAGCAACGAGGGCCTCCTGCTTCAGAGAGGTGCCATTCTTATAAGCTGCTCTGGCTATTGTGGCCGCCTTGTCATAGCCAATGTGTGGATTAAGTGCGGTCACAAGCATCAGAGATTCGTTCAAGAGCTTTTCTATCCTCTCCTTGTTCGGCTTCATGCCAACAACGCAGTTCTGGTTGAACGCGTGGCAGCCATCAGCTGAGAAATGAGTCAAGCACTTAGTCTAATATTCAATGGAAACTCGAATGATCGAAAAATACTTAGCAGCTGTATCGAACGCAGAACGTTGGACGCTATCAAAGGCTTGAAGGCATTCAGCTCGAAGTGCCCATTAGAACCGCCCACAGAGACTGCCACCTGATTGCCCATTACCTGGGCGCAGATCATGGTCAACGCCTCGCATTGAGTGGGATTTATTTTGCCCGGAATTATCGAGCTGCCCGGCTCGTTCTCTGGCAGCAAGAGCTCGCCCAAGCCACAGCGCGGCCCGGAGGCCAAGAATCGTATATCATTGGCAATCTTCATGAGGCTCACGGCAATGGTGTTCAATGCGCCATGCACCTCGACCATGGCATCCCTGGAGCCCAAGGCCTCGAAGAAGTTCGGAGCACTTACAAATGGCAGAGATGTGAGCTGAGCAATGCGTCTGGCGGACTTCTCGGCGAATCCCTTGTAAGTATTCAGACCGGTTCCCACGGCAGTGCCTCCCAGAGCCAGTTGGTAGACATGGGGCAAGACCGCATTGATGCGCTCCAGACCATTGGTTAGCTGCTGCGTATATCCGCTGAACTCTTGCCCTAATGTCAGCGGCACCGCGTCCTGGGTGTGAGTGCGTCCAACTTTGATAATGTCCTTCCATTCCAAGGACTTGGTCTGGAGAGAGTCGCGCAGGTCGGTGATCGCCGGCTTCAGCCCCTTGACTAGCTGAAGCGCTACCGCAACATGTATGGCCGTTGGAAAGGTGTCATTTGAGCTCTGAGATTTGTTCACATGATCATTGGGATGCACCGGTTTCTTGGAGCCCAGCTCGCCGCCCTGCAGCTCAATGCAACGATTGCTAATCACCTCATTGACATTCATGTTCGTCATTGTGCCAGATCCCGTTTGCCAAATGGGCAGTGGAAAGTGTCCCTCGTCGTACAGCTTGCCCGAGATGAGATCATCGCAGACAGTCGAAATGGATGAACAGATCGAGCTCTCCATCCCATACTCAAGGTTGACCTCAGCGGCGGCCTTCTTCACTATGCCCATGGCCTGTATAATGGACTTCTGTGTAGATCATGCGACCACATAAATATCATATTTCCGCATGTGTCTGTCGAACACTTACCGGCATGCGTTCACTGGGATCCCCGAAGGGAAAATTGTTCAGACAGCGCATAGTCTGGGCCCCAAAGTAACGATCAGCTGGCACCTCGACCGTCCCGAGCGTGTCGCTCTCAATGCGACTTTGCGACATACTCATCTGTTTGATTTATATCCCTACCCAACTGTAGTATATACACATTTAACTATGTATTGACTGTTTAGAATTTCTATTCTGAAATTTTAGGGCCAAGCCTACCTGATATGTAAATATGTATGTATGTATGTATATGTATTTCTAAATACAATAAAAGAAAAGTAACACTCAATGTAAATTTGTATGTATTGATCATACTTTATTAATCTTTAATAATCTTACTGTCCTAGTCACTTTTCATTGATAGCTGAATGATAAGAGCTTGTCCACATGCAACCACTTTTCTAGGTCAGCATTGGAGAGGCCTTTCTTGTAGGCCTCCCACTTGACGGTGGTGCCATTGGCATAAGCCAGGTTGGCAATTTCGACGGCCTTGTCGTGGCCGACGTATGGCTGGAGTGGCACTGCCATTACAAGAGATTGATTCAGAGTCTTCATAATGTTCTCCTCATTCGCCCGGATGCCCTTGAGGCAGCTGTTGGTGAACCCACTCAGGCCGTCGCTCAATAGACCGATGGAGCGCAGCACGTTTGAGGCGATCAGCGGCATGAAGGCGTTCAGCTCGAAGTGGCCATTGGAGCTGCCAATGGAGACGGCCACCTGGTTGCCCATCACCTGGGCACAAATCATGGTCAGCACTTCGCACTGCCTCGTGCTCACATTGTCCGGCATCAAGGAGCTGCCTGGCGCGTCCTCCGGTAACACGAGCTCGCCGAAGCCACACCGTGGACCGGAGGCCATGAGTCGTACATCATTGACAATCTTCATAAGACTGACCACAATGCTGTTCAGCTCGCCGTGCAGCTCGACCAGAGAGTCCCGCGCACTGACCGCCTCAAACATGTTGGGTGCGGACACGAAGGACAGCCCCGTGAGCTCCGCAATGCCACTGATGCACCCAGCTCCAAAATTCGCGCTGCACGATTTACACGCACAGCCCTCGCTATTGAGAGAAATTTCATGGAGGCGCTGCATGCACGATTCCAGTCGGGTGCTGTTGTTGATCATCATTTGCTTGTAGCCGCCGAAGACGTGCCCGAGGGTCATGGGCTCCGCATCCATGAGATGGGTGCGAGCGATCTTGATGATATGCTTGAACTCCTGCTCCTTATTGTCGAGGACCTCAATGAGCGCTTTGATTGAAGGAAAGAGCTTCTCATTCAGCTGCATGACCACGGCAATGTTGATGGCTGAGGAGAAGTTGTCGCAGCAGCTCTGGGACATATCCACATGTCCCACGGCATCCACTGGCTCCTTGCTGCCCACCTGGCCGCCCATAATTTCGATGGCGCGATTCGAAATCACCTCGTTGACATTCATGTTGGTGGACGTGCCAGAGCCCGCCTGCCAAATGACCAGGGGGAAATGATTCTCATCGTATAACTTGCCGGAGATGACATCGTCGGAAGCCTTCAAAATAGCATCGCAGATGAGTGGCTCCAATCCGCTCTGCCTGTTCGTTTGGGCGGCGGCCTTCTTTATGATGCCCAAGGCTACGATGATGGGGCGCTGCGGGGAAGTGCTGTCAGCAGCTTACATTAGATGACTCAATCAGGGGCGCCTACTTACCGGCATTCGCTCTTCCACGCCACCTATAGGAAAGTTCATTACCGAGCGCATTGTCTGCGGCCCGTACATGCGATCCAGAGGCACGCGTATTGCGCCCATCTCATCGTGCTCGATCCTTGTATCCGCCTGGCTCATGCGAGCCAGCTTATACAGCAGACCAAACATTTCCTTTTGATCGAACGACATCTTCCAACTAATATGGGAACCAAAATGTGTATTAAAGTGGGAAGAAAATGTGTCTGGAGACTAATGGGATCTAAGTTTCGAATATAAAATATCATTTTATTTGATTTCACACAAAATCAACTTCAATTAGTGCAGAGGCTACTATTTATATTTATATTTATGTGACGAGCAGTGAAACTTGACTATAAGAAACAGAAGACTAATAGAATACTATAAATCTGTAAGCTGTTTTATTAATCTATTACTATTTATTACAGCAGCATTTCCAGGACTGTTCGACGACAAACTTGTATATGACTTCATGGAGGTACTTTTCGTTGGGGTTGAGAAATATGGAGGGAAAATCGTGATTTTGATGGTTGACAGCATCCGGAAATTTCTCGGTTTCCACGCAAAATGAGCCGTGCTTGCGATAATGCGAACACTCCTTGCCAATCATGGGAGCATCACCCTTCTCCTCGTCCGGCAAATTGTTGGCCGTGTAGAACTGCAGACCCGGCTGATTGGAATAAATCTCCATGGCACGGCCGCTGGGTGGGTGGGCCAGCTTGCCAATCAGATTGGTGCCCTCCTTGCCCTCGTTAACCACAAAGCAGTTGTCGTATCCCTTGATTAAACGATTATCGAACTGCTTCAGCCGGTCCCCAATCAACACGGGTATACGCATATCAAAGACCGTATCGTCCACATCCAGGAATTCACCGGTAGGAATTTGGTCGTCATCCGTATCGATAATCCTCTTGGACGCTATCTCCACTGTATGCTCCGCCAGTCCCTTAAAGCCGGCATTGTGGCCAGCCAAGTTAAAGTAGGCATGATTGGAAAGGTTGATGGGAGTCGTTTTGTCCGTAAACGCCTCGTAGCGTATACCCAATCGATTCTGGTTGTCCAGCCAATACGTTACGGTGACAGTTAAGTTGCCTGGATAGCCCTCGTGCCCATCGGGCGATACATGCTTAAACGTAATACCCAATATATCTGATTTACGTGCCACCTCCCAAATTACGCTATCGAAGCCAATAAAGCCGCCATGTAGCTGATACGTGTCCTTGAAGTTTTTCGTTAGCTCGTACTTGGTCTCACCCACAGTGTACGAGCCATTGGCCACCCGGTTCGCCACACGGCCCAGAGTGCCGCCAATGTACGCGTGCTTGGTATTCACATAGCTGGCAATGTCGTCGAAGCCAAGGCACACATCCTCGATCTTCTGATAGGCATCCGGCATGCACACGCTCTGGATGATGGCGCCTAGCTGTATTACCGAAACGGACATCTTGTTCTGATTGGTCATGGTGAAGCGACGCACCATTTCGGGCACTTTGGTGAAGGGATTCTTGGCCAGGCCAAAGATTTCTTCCGTGATTGTAACTGACATCTTCCTAGCTCTGCTGTTGGCCCTGGTCAAACTGACAAATTTAGTAGCTTCTTACTCGAATAATAATTTAACAATAACTGCCAGGCAGCCTGACACACACCTCTTATTATTGTACTTGAATTCCGTAAAGGTCGCGCGCTATTGCAGCAAAGTCAAAAAGGGCAATGGATGCAGATCGCCAGCGCCTCATAAACTGATGCATTTTGCTTTGCGAATGTAATTCTTTATATTGTTGAAGAGCGACGTTGCTGATAAGCTTATAGATCTATCTGTATGCATGTGCCTACATACATGTGAGAGACTTGTATAACCACTGATCAAAGAACACGCTCAGGTAGTAGTTGATTAGCGCACAGACGACACAGTCCGTATATAATTTGAGACAGTACAATGTAGTAGATGTATTAAGTATCTCAGCTATATATTTGTCCGCATTTTAATTACACATTTTGTTTGAAATACCTATCTTTATGACAGTTATGGAATCGATAATTCATTATTATTTTTATCGATACACATTAGTCAGTGGTAAACAGAAGTATATTTACACAAATCCAACAGCCAGTTAAATGCCAGCTACCTGCTTAGTCTATTATCTATAAATAGTATATACATTGAACTCATTGAACGATAAGCCCACCTGCCTGGCAGAAATTATTTACATTCATATATGCGACTGCATTTTAGTACTTATTAATATTAAACAATCGAACACCATGGAACTGCGGCAACTTTGGCAGCGTGACAACAACCAAGGATATAAAATTTGCAATGAAATGCTCAGTGCTGTTACGGGTGTACAGACATGTCAAAAGGAATCTGCAATAATTATAAATTAATGAGCAATTTAAACAGTATTACATGTATAAATGTCGACGCACAGAACAATTGGCACAGCAGTTAGAAATTTTCGAGTTGGAGTTAATTGAACGCCATCATCTATTTGCTCCCAGTGTGTCCATTGCCGACTGGCGTCATTCTCGATACTTAGCCAAGGAGCTCCTTTGACTATATGTAGAAAATACAAGTGTGCCTGATAGAAATCAATAAATAGTAATTCTAGTAAATTCTACGTAACTTGCGTGGCAGATATATGTATACTCACTACGTTGTGCAGCAAATTAGTTGCGGTCCAGGCGGCAGAAATTGTAACAAAGGGCACTGATAAGAGCAGCAAATGCACAAAGAGCAATCCAAGAAAATAAGCAAGCCAGAAACCACGGGCACTTAGCCAAGAGCTGTTTGGATTTGTTTCGCCATGTCCGCCGGCAATAGACGTCATTTTTGTAGGGAGTTGCACTTAAGTCTCTGCGAGTTTTGGTAATTGTTTTATACAATAGAGATGAACGCAATGCACAATACAAAAGCTACTATCGCTATCGATTGTTATTTCCCAGCACTAGTTGTATCGATATGCCAACGAATCTGAACTAGTAGGTTCACAAACACTAATTGCATTTTGCAATGAGAGTGGCATATTTTTCGAAGCCGAGCAACAGACATATAAGATGCTTGTATAAAAGTGATTTGCTTTAGTAAAACCGATTTTTATAATGTCTTATTAAAACTAAAAAAGCCGTAAAAATGAGTGGAAATCATTTGAAAAGTGGAGGTAAGTGCTGCAAATAAAAGCGATTGTTTTTTCTGATTTACACTGATCCCCGCAGCCGGCTATAGCGGCCATGTACCCCTCACAATCTCCATACCGAGCATTGAGCAAAAGAACAAGCAAATGCAACAGGAGACGCTGATGGAGAAGCTACGCGCCAAGTACCGCAACAAGCCAAAGAGCTACGACGAAATCAAGAAATCGGTGCGCATGTACTTCATAGAGAAGCACTATCCGCTTGACCCGCTCTGCAAGGCAGCGCTGCAGTCGGCATTGGATAAACTGCAGCACTACATCAAAGTCACGTCGCGGCACGGTCTTGTAGAGCGGTTGGAGAGTCTATCTCGCCAGCTGGGCCTCAAATTCATGGAGGACCAGCAAACGCTATTCATTTCCACAGACATGTTCTACGTGGAGATCCTGCTGGACGCCAGTGGCAACCTCAGCGATGTCAAGGTGCACCATGAGTGCAAAATTGACCAGCAGTCGAATTCCAGTGCCAGCTCCACAGAGTTGCTGAATTGCCTGAAGGCAGGCGACTTCGCTGACTTCACAGTACAACTCGAGGGTCTCTCTTCCATTTACCAACTGAACGCGGAGCCAAAAGTCAAGAAGAAAGCCTTCGTCGCGCTGCAGGCCATGGAAACTGACATTTTCAGCCTCTATCAGCAACAGCTGCAGCTGCAGCAACAGCTCAGCAGCAGCACTGATAGCTACCACATCATGAACAACTCCTCGGTGGGTTTGGTCCTGCAGCGACGAGGTGGGCACCCGATGAAGCTGACTTACTTCTGTCCGCCCCTTCACCTGATCGACAAAAAGGTGAAGGGCGAGAAAGTGCCCACTAGCAGCGGAACCGCGAGCAGAGACCTGAGCATTGAGCAGGTCATAAAAAGCCCCAACGGACTCAGCGTCACGCTGAATCTTGAGGCCTCCTCTGCGAATAAGCTGCAAATTCTGCCGATTGTCAGCATCACTAACGAGGCTGGATTGGCTCTGGAGCAACCCGTCTATGAGCCGCTCACGCAGAACAACTCAATGCTGATGCCGGCCACCTATGTCCTGCGCCTCAGTAAGCCGATGCCCGTCTGCATTGCGTCTCTGCGAGCTCTGGGTCTGCCGGGCCTCACAAGCAATGCAAACGAGGAAACGACGACAGTAATGAATCTAATTGTGCAAACAGCCTCCAGGCAGTTGATCAAGAACACCCAGAAGGGCCTGTACGTGAATCTGCCCAAGGAGACGCACTGCTACTTCTTCACGGACAACCGCAGGCTGAAGGGCACCATGATCTCGTCCCTACCATTCACGGAGCCTGCGCAAGTACCGAAAATAATCGCGTTTCTCAAAAAGCAGGCGCTGTTCTACACGCTCCTCTCCAGCTGCATCAGAGAGCAACAGAAGCAGTACAATGGTGGGTAGAACCTCTACGAAATTGAATAGCAATAATCTGATATCCGAGAATCTTTGTTACAGACATGGACAGCACCGTCATCTTGGAGGTAACTGCTGTTTCGCTCAGTCTGATCACAGTGGAACTGCAGCATCCGTACGAGGAGTCGCTGGCCACAGTTGACTTTATGCTAGATGACGGCCAGGCGACCTGCACCATTTACTCCGTCAATGACGAATACGAAGCGCTCTCCGAAAAGCTCACCAGGACAGTGCGACAGGTGCTCTCAATTCCGATGGTTATATACAAGCTGCTTAAGTGCTGGGATGAGGAACATCAGAAGAAGATGCACGGCAACTTGGCCCCAGGCGCTGGCACCGGGAGTGGCGCACCGGGTGGATTTAGTGGAACAGGAGGTGGTGTTGGCGGAGGAGGCGGCGGGATGCATGGAACAAGCAACTTCGGACAGTTCGCAATTGATGCAACTGGCGAGGGCGGCAGTGGAACTGGCGGCGGATTTAGTAGTCTTGCCAATCTCAAAATGGACTCTAAGGTGCGATCCCTGGCAGATGCATTCGCTGCGTCTACTTCAGCTGCAGCTGCTATTGCAGGCCTCATTAATTTGAAACGTGAGACCGATCCGCAGTCCAGTGGAGGAAGCAGCCCTGTCCTCCCCTCCAGCTCTGGGCTGGAATCCAAGGCCACCGAGCATGAGATCGCCGACAAGTACAAAAATATCTGGAAAGATAAAACGCCCAACCTGAAGCACTGCGTCAGCATCACGCCCATTGCTGGCGATGGCAAATCTCCAGTACAGCAACAGCAACAGCAACAAGTGGACGTGCAGCGCACGGGCGGCATCGAGATCATACCACTGAATGCGCCGCCGAGTGTGGGCGCCACACCGAGCACGGGGTCTCCAGCTACAACAATCACCATCACACCTATCACTGGAGGTGCCAAAGAGGCGGGCAAGGAGGCGAAGAAGCCGATCCCCAGTGGAGGTGCTACCAAGCGACCCCACGAGGGCACCTCCTCTTCGAGCTCGAGCAGCGGCACCGGCAGCAGCGCCTCCAGCGACGCACAGAAGGAAAAGAAGCGCAAGAAGAAGCGGGACGACTCGCCCATGGGGCCTCCAGAAAAGGTGTATTCGCGTCAGAACTCGCCAGCTTCTGGCGGGATGACGGACGCCTCAGCAGGGGCTGGAGTTGCGCGCAAGTTCTCGTCGCCCTCAACCTCATCTTCATCCTCGCCCAAGGGAAGCAGTGCCTCGGCTGCAGCTGCCTTGGGCCTGATGGCCGGCCAACCGTCAGCTCGCCCAAGTCCCAAGCATTCCCCCGTGTACAGCAGCCCAAAGCACAACAGCAGCAGTAACACGGCCTCGAACAGCCCTAAGTCGCCGTTCGGGACGCTCTCGCCCAAGCACGGATCCTCTGGCAAGCCGAGCATGTCCACTCTCAAGAGTGCAACAGCGGCCACCGGTCTGAGCCTCAGTCCCAAGGGTGAAAAATCCATCTCGGGAGGTGGAGGCGGCTCCAACATTCCCTTGTCCACTGGTGGCTCTGGCTCTAACTTAGGGCCAAGTGGAAATCCGTCTATGCTGCGGCCCGTGCCTCCGCTAGCCAGCAGCAGCCAGTTGCCCGCGACTATAAAAAAGGACAAGTCCATCGTCAGCAGCTCAACATCTGCTGCCCCACCGGGGGTGGCAGCTGCAGTAGCTGCACTCAAGAGCTCCCAGCAACAGCAACAGCAACAACAGCAGCAGCAGCAACAACAGCAACTGAAGTCACCTGTGGCCAGTTTATCGCATCTGGCTGCAGGTGGGAATCTGAGCAGCTATGGGGCCCCAGCCGTGGCCGCCTTGGAGCTGAATGCACTGCGCAAGGGAATGGCGGGAGCGGGAGTGGGATCGGGATTGGGCGCAGCTGCGGGAGCGGTAGGTGCGGTAAGTCCGTTTTCAATTTATGAGTAGCTCTCGTTGTGTGCCCACCTCCGCTTCCAACTCAACCCCCACCCCACCTGCACCTCTAACCCCTAGTTGATTATCTGTTTCCATTTTTGCATACAACTAAAACTCTGATCGGAGTGCAAAATATAAAACGAATAATTATAGTCTTATATTACTTTTATTATAAATAATGCGCTGTCACTGCTGTAGTTTTTGTTCCTTATTTTTATCTGATCTACTGTATGTTCTGTTTGTAAATATATTTACTTTTATTACCTATTTTCTAACTGCAACCGTGTTATTTGATCTTAATAATCCCCGTGATGGGCTCTATGCTTAAGTAGTCCTAAAGAGAATCTTCCTGTATGTAATCTACTTGCACGTTTAGGTTTGGATTCGACTATATTATTATTTTCATTTTGAGAGATTACTCTTATCTGGTATTCTTTCGAGTATTCCTTATATACCTCTGGCAAACTTTATACTAACGAGTTACTTTCTGTTTCGCCCTTCCTGCACACTTGCTGCGGTCCTGGCATGACTCGGGACCTTAACCCTCAATCGACACTGTGCTACTTTTTGATTGCTTTAATTTGCGTTCTCGGTTCGTTTTTCATTTGTTTGTCTTCACACACACACACACACAAACACCCACACACGCACACAACCACGCGCTTCCTTTGTCAGGTTAGTTTGATGACGTCGACGGCAGCTTCGACGGCAACCATCCAAACCACAACAACAGTAGCGGATTCCTTGGGCACCGCAACAGCAGTGGTGGAGGCGGGAGCAGCAGTGGGAGCAGCACATGCAACAGCAGCAGCAATGGCAGCAACGGCACAGCAGCAGCAGCAGCAGCAGCAGCCGCAGCGAGCAGCGCCACATAGCACCGACAGCTCCAGTTGTACTAGCAGCAGCGCCAGTGCGGGAGCAGTCTCTGGGCTCTCCACGGGGTACATGGTGAAGCCGAGCAGCCAGGAGGGCCTCAAACTAACCATCAATAAAACGAGTAGCGGAAAGAGAGAAAGCAAGGGTGGAGCGACGGGATCATCTGCGTCCGCATCCGCATCTGCGCCCTCGTCCACGTCGTCTTCAACAGGCAGCAAGAAGCAGCACACGGGCCTAAAGCCAGGCGTCAACAGCGGACCAGCCTCGAAGAAGGGACTTTCATCAGCTTCGAGCACAGGGGCAAGCGGTTCTGGGTCCAGCAAACACCTCTTCCAGAAGGCCAACTCCTCTGGAAACTTGAGCAGCAAACTTGGCGGATCTGCATCGCTAGGCGGTGGCTTGCCACTAACGAAGAGCAACAGCACCAACTCTTTCCAGGAACACAGTGTGCCCAAGCGCCGACCCAGTATGTGCAGTCCGGGAACTAGTGGTGGCAGTGGAGGTGGATCGCAGCGGAAGTCATCATCAGGATTAGGGCCTGGAGGGGGAGCGGGCAGAATGTCACCAGCGGCCTTGAGTGGATCAATGTCACAGCCACCACCTCGCTTCGATCACCACACAGACATGATGACAATTCTGCAGTACGCCTCGCCCACCATGGCAGCCAGCATGGAGGGTTTCATCAAGGGACTGCACAACAAGTTTCAGATACCCAAATTGTCTCAGCGGCCAAGCGGCAACAATGGCGGAGGTGGGCAGACTTCTAGCACCACAGACTCGGCGTTAGCAACAGGCACATCAGCTTCGTCTTCCTCTTCAGTCTCCTCCTTGGAACAACAGCAGCAGCAGCAGCAGCAGCAGCTTAACGCGGACTTAAGTGCTCTAGCGTGCAGCTTAACCTCCACGTCCACATCCACGTCCAATATCAGTAGTGGAGGGCAGAAGCCTTCGACAGGTCCCTCCGCAGCGAGCGATTTGCTGCTCACTCTAGGAAGCAGTGGCACAATGGGATCAGGTGATGGCATCGACGAGGAGCTGCTCGCCAGCTTGGCCGGCGAATGACAGCTCGAGCTGATTCAACATCCCTCTGCAATCCAAACTTAGTTCAATTAATGTGTTAAAGGCCTTCGGCTGTACTCTGACAATGAGCTGTTGATTTTAGAATGTCAAATAGAATAAGAATTAAATATTTAACTAATTTATCCGCATTAGGTTGTTGTCTTGACCAACTATGAGGTTACAATACATCTATAACATATGTATAATCCTTGTTAAATAAGATTATGTATTAGCACTAACCAAAGAACACATAGACAAGACATGTTTTCTACAGCTGGAAACTTAAATTTTTTCGGCTCGGTCTCTGGAGGTTCGGGAAGTGGAAATACTGCGCGACAAAAACAGTGCGTTGTGGGCGCTTGATCGAAATGATCCCGATTCCGTATGAAGCACACCTATGTGCCATTTGTCCTGCTCTCTCTCGCTCTCTATGGTCTCTAAAATCATCACTTATGTTAGAAATGTTAGAGTTTTACTATTTATTTATGGGAAAGATATGAAAGTGTTGATGCGCGTAAATAGTTAATAGTATTAACCTTTTCCATTAATAAGAAAAGTTTTTAAATCGAGCGCCAAGTGAAGAATGAATATACTAAATACAATTGTTGAATAAACCACTGATATATCGATGTGACAAGTTTATTGCTCTGGTAACACTGAGAGCGGAATGCGCAACATGTGGTATTTTTTTCTGATTAGTAGGAAATCTTTATTTGTGCGAGGTGGTGTTGTGGTTGATCCGCTGAATAGTCAGAAAAATAATTAGAAAAATGTCTGCCAGTTACGAAGGATACAAGTCTCCTCTGAGCACACGATATGCCAGCAAGGAGATGCAGTTTCTGTTCAGTGATCAGAACAAGTTCTCGACCTGGCGGCAGCTCTGGGTTTGGCTGGCCAAGGCGGAACATTCACTTGGCCTAGACATTACCGAAGAGCAGATAGCTCAGATGGAGCAACACATAAAGGACATTGATTTCGAGGCGGCAGCCGCCGAGGAGCGTCTCACCAGGCACGATGTCATGGCGCACGTACATGTTTTTGCCAAGCAATGCCCGGTTGCTGCGCCGGTCATCCACCTGGGTGCCACCTCCTGCTACGTAGGTGACAACACGGATCTCATTGTACTGCGCGATGCACTCAAACTGCTGTTGCCGCGCGTGGCTACCGTTGTGGGACGCCTGCAGCAATTCGCTGAGACCTACAAAACTCTGCCGACACTGGGATTCACGCATCTGCAGCCGGCACAGCTGACTACAGTTGGCAAACGCGCCTGCCTGTGGATCCAGGACCTGCTCATGGACGAGCGTGCTCTGCGTCGCTGTCTTGAGGATCTTCGCTTTCGCGGTGTAAAGGGCACCACTGGCACACAGGCTTCATTCCTGGAACTCTTCAACGGCGACAGCCAGAAGGTAAAGCAACTGGACAAGCTGGTCACCCAGTTGGCGGGCTTCAGTAAGCCGTACGCCGTCACCGGGCAGACATATTCGCGCAAGGTGGACGTCGAAGTGATGGCTGCGCTCGCCAGCCTGGGCACCACTATTCATAAGATGTGCTCTGACCTGCGCATTCTTGCGTCACGCAAAGAACTGGAGGAGCCATTCGAAAGCACCCAGATTGGGTCCTCGGCAATGCCCTATAAACGCAATCCGATGCGCTCGGAGCGCTGCTGCGCCCTGGCTCGTCACCTAATCACATTGTTCAGCAATGCCGCAAATACGCACGCCACGCAGTGGCTGGAGCGCACCCTGGATGACTCGGCAAATAGGCGACTGACCTTGTCGGAGGGCTTCTTGGCTGCTGATGCAGCTCTGCTCACGCTGCTGAATATCTCCCAAGGCCTGGTGGTCTATCCGAAAGTCATAGAGCGTCACATTGCCCAGGAGCTGCCCTTTATGTCCACAGAGAACATTATCATGGCAATGGTGAAAGCTGGCGGAGACCGCCAAGTGTGCCACGAGAAGATCCGAGTTCTGTCCCAAGAGGCTGGTGCTCAGGTTAAGCAGTATGGCAAGGACAATGATCTGATAAGCCGCGTGCGCAGTGATGCCTACTTTGCACCCATTCTGGATCAGTTGGACCACATACTGGACGCGCGCACCTTCACGGGTCGTGCCAGCGAGCAGGTGGACGAATTCATCGCCGAGGAGGTGCAGCCCGTACTGGCCCTCTACAGCGACGCCCTGAAGAGCGTTCAGGATGTCCAGCTCAATATCTAATATACGCATAAGCAATTATTGCATCATTTATTAGGCCTTTAAGCTCAAAGCATTTGAATACATTCGCATATTCTATTATGACGTATCTGTTTCATTGATCGACCGCCCTGCACCTCCCCTCGATTGGGGTTATCTCGGCAGTTCTTTGACCCGCAGACCCCGATGCAATTCCTATTTGCTTCGCATGTGTCTGACGTGATCAAAACCACAGGCCTCCAGCGTTGATTCGCAAACCGCATCAGATAACCCTCGCATTTGTTTACACATTCTCTCTTCCCAGTCTAGAGCATACCTAAACCGTTATTTTGATGCCTATTGACACTACTAGGTATCTATATAGTCAAAGCATGTAAAGCTATATTAAATAATGCAGCATTTTATTTAGTTAAGGCAGTCATTTGACACGCCCATCCATACTTAACAAACATTTAAGACTATGAAAGAACAGCTCATTGTCAGAGTACAGCCGAAGGCCTTTAACACATTAATTGAACTAAGTTTGGATTGCAGAGAGATGTTGAATCAGCTCGATCTGTCATTCGCCGGCCAAGCTGGCAAGCAGCTCCTCGTCGATGCCATCACCTGATCCCATTGTGCCACTGCTTCCTAGAGTGAGCAGCAAATCGCTCGCTGCGGAGGGACCTGTCGAAGGCTTCTGCCCTCCACTACTGATATTGGACGTGGATGTGGACGTGGAGGTTAAGCTGGACGCCAGGGCACTTAAGTCCGCGTTAAGCTGCTGCTGCTGTTGTTCCAAGGAGGAGACTGAAGACGAAGACGAAGCTGATGTGCCTGTTGCTAACGCCGAGTCTGTGGTGCTAGAAGTCTGCCCACCTCCGCCATTGTTGCCGCTTGGCCGCTGAGACAATTTGGGTATCTGAAACTTGTTGTGCAGTCCCTTGATGAAACCCTCCATGCTGGCTGCCATGGTGGGCGAGGCGTACTGCAGAATTGTCATCATGTCTGTGTGGTGATCGAAGCGAGGTGGTGGCTGTGACATTGATCCACTCAAGGCCGCTGGTGACATTCTGCCCGCTCCCCCTCCAGGCCCTAATCCTGATGATGACTTCCGCTGCGATCCACCTCCACTGCCACCACTAGTTCCCGGACTGCACATACTGGGTCGGCGCTTGGGCACACTGTGTTCCTGGAAAGAGTTGGTGCTGTTGCTCTTCGTTAGTGGCAAGCCACCGCCTAGCGATGCAGATCCGCCAAGTTTGCTGCTCAAGTTTCCAGAGGAGTTGGCCTTCTGGAAGAGGTGTTTGCTGGACCCAGAACCGCTTGCCCCTGTGCTCGAAGCTGATGAAAGTCCCTTCTTCGAGGCTGGTCCGCTGTTGACGCCTGGCTTTAGGCCCGTGTGCTGCTTCTTGCTGCCTGTTGAAGACGACGTGGACGAGGGCGCAGATGCGGATGCGGACGCAGATGATCCCGTCGCTCCACCCTTGCTTTCTCTCTTTCCGCTGCTCGTTTTATTGATGGTTAGTTTGAGGCCCTCCTGGCTGCTCGGCTTCACCATGTACCCCGTGGAGAGCCCAGAGACTGCTCCCGCACTGGCGCTGCTGCTAGTACAACTGGAGCTGTCGGTGCTATGTGGCGCTGCTCGCTGCGGCTGCTGCTGCTGCTGCTGCTGCTGTGCCGTTGCTGCTATTGCTGCTGCTGTTGCATGTGCTGCTCCCACTGCTGCTCCCGCCTCCACCACTGCTGTTGCGGTGCCCAAGGAATCCGCTACTGTTGTTGTGGTTTGGATGGTTGCCGTCGAAGCTGCCGTCGACGTCATCAAACTAACCTGACAAAGGAAGCGCGTGGTTGTGTGCGTGTGTGGGTGTTTGTGTGTGTGTGTGTGTGAAGACAAACAAATGAAAAACGAACCGAGAACGCAAATTAAAGCAATCAAAAAGTAGCACAGTGTCGATTGAGGGTTAAGGTCCCGAGTCATGCCAGGACCGCAGCAAGTGTGCAGGAAGGGCGAAACAGAAAGTAACTCGTTAGTATAAAGTTTGCCAGAGGTATATAAGGAATACTCGAAAGAATACCAGATAAGAGTAATCTCTCAAAATGGAAATAATAATATAGTCGAAATCGAACCTAAACGTGCAAGTAGATTACATACAAGAAGATTCTCTTTAGGACTACTTAAGCATAGAGCCCATCACGGGGATTATTAAGATCAAATAACACGGTTGCACTTAGAAAATAGGTAATAAAAGTAAATATATTTACAAACAGAACATACAGTAGATCAGATAAAAATAAGGAACAAAAACTACAGCAGTGACAGCGCATTAATTATAATAATAAGTAATATAAGACTATAATTATTCGTTTTATATTTTGCACTCCGATCAGAGTTTTAGTTGTATGCAAAAATGGAAACAGATAATCAACTAGGGGTTAGAGGTGCAGGTGGGGTGGGGGTTGAGTTGGAAGCGGAGGTGGGCACACAACGAGAGCTACTCATAAATTGAAAACGGACTTACCGCACCTACCGCTCCCGCAGCTGCGCCCAATCCCGATCCCACTCCCGCTCCCGTCATTCCCTTGCGCAGTGCATTCAGCTCCAAGGCGGCCACGGCTGGGGCCCCATAGCTGCTCAGATTCCCACCTGCAGCCAGATGCGATAAACTGGCCACAGGTGACTTCAGTTGCTGTTGCTGCTGCTGCTGTTGTTGCTGTTGCTGTTGCTGGGAGCTCTTGAGTGCAGCTACTGCAGCTGCCACCCCCGGTGGGGCAGCAGATGTTGAGCTGCTGGCGATGGACTTGTCCTTTTTTATAGTCGCGGGCAACTGGCTGCTGCTGGCCAGCGGAGGCACGGGCCGCAGCATAGACGGATTTCCACTTGACCCTAAGTTAGAGCCAGAGCCACCAGTGGACAAGGGAATGTTGGAGCCGCCTCCACCTCCCGAGATGGATTTTTCACCCTTGGGACTGAGGCTCAGACCGGTGGCCGCTGTTGCACTCTTGAGAGTGGACATGCTCGGCTTGCCAGAGGATCCGTGCTTGGGCGAGAGCGTCCCGAACGGCGACTTAGGGCTGTTCGAGGCCGTGTTACTGCTGCTGTTGTGCTTTGGGCTGCTGTACACGGGGGAATGCTTGGGACTTGGGCGAGCTGACGGTTGGCCGGCCATCAGGCCCAAGGCAGCTGCAGCCGAGGCACTGCTTCCCTTGGGCGAGGATGAAGATGAGGTTGAGGGCGACGAGAACTTGCGCGCAACTCCAGCCCCTGCTGAGGCGTCCGTCATCCCGCCAGAAGCTGGCGAGTTCTGACGCGAATACACCTTTTCTGGAGGCCCCATGGGCGAGTCGTCCCGCTTCTTCTTGCGCTTCTTTTCCTTCTGTGCGTCGCTGGAGGCGCTGCTGCCGGTGCCGCTGCTCGAGCTCGAAGAGGAGGTGCCCTCGTGGGGTCGCTTGGTAGCACCTCCACTGGGGATCGGCTTCTTCGCCTCCTTGCCCGCCTCTTTGGCACCTCCAGTGATAGGTGTGATGGTGATTGTTGTAGCTGGAGACCCCGTGCTCGGTGTGGCGCCCACACTCGGCGGCGCATTCAGTGGTATGATCTCGATGCCGCCCGTGCGCTGCACGTCCACTTGTTGCTGTTGCTGTTGCTGTACTGGAGATTTGCCATCGCCAGCAATGGGCGTGATGCTGACGCAGTGCTTCAGGTTGGGCGTTTTATCTTTCCAGATATTTTTGTACTTGTCGGCGATCTCATGCTCGGTGGCCTTGGATTCCAGCCCAGAGCTGGAGGGGAGGACAGGGCTGCTTCCTCCACTGGACTGCGGATCGGTCTCACGTTTCAAATTAATGAGGCCTGCAATAGCAGCTGCAGCTGAAGTAGACGCAGCGAATGCATCTGCCAGGGATCGCACCTTAGAGTCCATTTTGAGATTGGCAAGACTACTAAATCCGCCGCCAGTTCCACTGCCGCCCTCGCCAGTTGCATCAATTGCGAACTGTCCGAAGTTGCTTGTTCCATGCATCCCGCCGCCTCCTCCGCCAACACCACCTCCTGTTCCACTAAATCCACCCGGTGCGCCACTCCCGGTGCCAGCGCCTGGGGCCAAGTTGCCGTGCATCTTCTTCTGATGTTCCTCATCCCAGCACTTAAGCAGCTTGTATATAACCATCGGAATTGAGAGCACCTGTCGCACTGTCCTGGTGAGCTTTTCGGAGAGCGCTTCGTATTCGTCATTGACGGAGTAAATGGTGCAGGTCGCCTGGCCGTCATCTAGCATAAAGTCAACTGTGGCCAGCGACTCCTCGTACGGATGCTGCAGTTCCACTGTGATCAGACTGAGCGAAACAGCAGTTACCTCCAAGATGACGGTGCTGTCCATGTCTGTAACAAAGATTCTCGGATATTAGATTATTGCTATTCAATTTCGTAGAGTTTCTACCCACCATTGTACTGCTTCTGTTGCTCCCTGATGCAGCTGGAGAGGAGCGTGTAGAACAGCGCCTGTTTTTTGAGGAACGCGATTATTTTCGGTACTTGCGCAGGCTCCGTGAATGGTAGGGACGAGATCATGGTGCCCTTCAGCCTACGGTTGTCCGTGAAAAAGTAGCAGTGCGTCTCCTTGGGCAGATTCACATACAGGCCCTTCTGGGTGTTCTTGATCAACTGCCTGGAGGCTGTTTGCACAATTAGATTCATTACTGTTGTCGTTTCCTCGTTTGCATTGCTTGTGAGGCCCGGCAGGCCCAGAGCTCGCAGAGACGCAATGCAGACGGGCATCGGCTTGCTGAGGCGCAGGACATAGGTGGCCGGCATCAGCATTGAGTTGTTCTGCGTGAGCGGCTCATAGACGGGTTGCTCCAGAGCCAATCCAGCCTCGTTAGTGATGCTGACAATCGGCAGAATTTGCAGCTTATTCGCAGAGGAGGCCTCAAGATTCAGCGTGACGCTGAGCCCGTTGGGGCTTTTTATGACCTGCTCAATGCTCAGATCTCTGCTCGCGGTTCCGCTGCTAGTGGGCACTTTCTCGCCCTTCACCTTTTTGTCGATCAGGTGAAGGGGCGGACAGAAGTAAGTCAGCTTCATCGGGTGCCCACCTCGTCGCTGCAGGACCAAACCCACCGAGGAGTTATTCATGATGTGGTAGCTATCATTGCTGCTGCTGAGCTGTTGCTGCAGCTGCAGCTGTTGCTGATAGAGGCTGAAAATGTCAGTTTCCATGGCCTGCAGCGCGACGAAGGCTTTCTTCTTGACTTTCGGTTCCGCGTTCAATTGGTAAATGGAAGAGAGACCCTCGAGTTGTACTGTGAAGTCAGCGAAGTCGCCTGCCTTCAGGCAATTCAGCAACTCTGTGGAGCTGGCACTGGAATTCGACTGCTGGTCAATTTTGCACTCATGGTGCACCTTGACATCGCTGAGGTTACCACTGGCATCCAGCAGGATCTCCACGTAGAACATGTCTGTGGAAATGAATAGCGTTTGCTGGTCCTCCATGAATTTGAGGCCCAGCTGGCGAGATAGACTCTCCAACCGCTCTACAAGACCGTGCCGCGACGTGACTTTGATGTAGTGCTGCAGTTTATCCAATGCCGACTGCAGCGCTGCCTTGCAGAGCGGGTCAAGCGGATAGTGCTTCTCTATGAAGTACATGCGCACCGATTTCTTGATTTCGTCGTAGCTCTTTGGCTTGTTGCGGTACTTGGCGCGTAGCTTCTCCATCAGCGTCTCCTGTTGCATTTGCTTGTTCTTTTGCTCAATGCTCGGTATGGAGATTGTGAGGGGTGCATGGCCGCTATAGCCGGCTGCGTGGATGAGCGTAAATTATACGAAAACACGTTGCACTGATTTGAAATTATAGCACTTACCTCCTCCACTGTTTTTTGTGTGACTCCCACTCATTTTTGTTTAATTTCAAATCAACAGTCAGTAATAATTAATAGATTTTACACATCCAAATTGCTTTCTGCGTCCATTTTTTCCTTCTTAGCCAATGCTGTGCAGAATGATTGCCATTCACTACGAATAGTTCATTTTTCTGAACTAGTTCACCGGTAAAGTATGTATATCGATATGTGGATTTTAAATTGTAACGTGTATATATATTTTTTTTGTATTCAGCTAACCATACATATTATTTATTCTCTACGTTGGTAGTAAGGTAAATTATTAAATTTAATTGAAATAACAAGTAATTTAAATTAATATTTAAGAATTGATAACCATTATTTGATCTTAGAATAAATAATAATGTAGAATTTTATTAATGATATCTGATGGTAATTTTTAGAATCCTTGTAATTCATATGATTTAGAGGGTATGATTTAAGTATATGAAACCATGCAGCAGTAATCCCGACGGCAGGAATCACAGATTCCCTCACTTTTTACTACCACAATAGGGACACACGAAGTAGCTACGTTAACTTCATTAGGCTCGAACAGGAGAGTAACCTTCTAGCAGGTTGTCTTCTCCTTCCGCTCGCTTACCGGAAGCAGCGTCAAATAACCTAACTGCCAAAACAAGTAGCTTCACTCATAATTCAATTGCCTTCCGGCTTCCAGTCCAACCCCGCATTCAACATGCTCAGATGCTTACACACATCATCATCTTTGACATACGCTCTGCGCCATTCGATTTCATTTTTTATTTACAATTGCTTTATTGCATTTTCAATTTAAATTTGAAGGCTGAGTTGGTCGACAGGCCGCCCGTCTGGTTTCATTACCGCATGAATGAGGCATGAAAGCCAAAAAGCCGAAAAGCCAACCACATTAACAATTTAATGAGTACTTATGCCTTGCCGCTTGCCACTTGCCTAGTCAATCAATGGCTGTACAATTGGCCTGCTCGCGTGGCTTGCTGCTGTTATATAAATCAGATATTTTCAAATTTGCCGGCTGTCAATTTGTGTCGAGCCTGTAAAATATATTTGTTTTAAATGTAAATATACTTAAAGTATATATTTTACAGGGTTTTTTATGTAGGGTATCAAGAGTGCAGCGCTGCTTCTGATTCACACTTCAATTAGCTCACAAAAAAGTCAATGTAGAGATAGATAACCAACACAAATCACAAATGAAATGCTTCAGCTGCTTCAGCTGCTCCCCTGCTGACAGCAGCATCCAATTTAACTTGATTAACGCAATCATGTGCATAATTTGGCCTGGCTGGAGCTCCGCTCAGATTTAATATGGCCCTGGCCAAATATTTCCTTAAAGTTGTAGCAACCTCATCGGTTCAGCATTAGGCCAGCGCCACGCCCCTACCCTTTGCTGTCTCGCACAAAGCCAACAAACAAGACCCAATTTACATAGAATAGCTAGCGATTATCGCATCAACCTCGCCTTATGGCTGCCACAAAGTGCGCTTGCAGCGTTTTTAATATGCCCCAAAATTTGCATTATGCGGCTGCAATACAGCCGTAGCCGTGCTCCAAAACCACCCGCCTAGAGATGGCCCTTTGAGGCCATTTTCTAATCGAAAAAGTGCCTTTATTTTTATTGTATTATATTCACTTATATAATATTTGTGTATTGCAGTCATGGTTTATATAATAATATATTAACTATTTAATTTCAGGCCTAGTATTTCTAAACTGCTACATACCTTAAAAAAATATACCTTGTTAATATATATAGCATATAACAGCATGTTTATAATTGAAATAGGTCAACTTGAATTCTGGCTAAATATGATCTTTACGGATTTTCAATTTATCATATAAATTAAATTGATAATAAGTTAATAAGCTATTATGTATATTTATTATATGTATTTTTTCAATAAAAATCCTTAATACATTTCTCATACTTAGCAACTCCAGTATATAACATTATATCTATTAAAAATGGATTTTAAAATTTTATGAAAATAAATACAAAATCATAAAAAATTGCCAATCAGTATTCACATTTAAATTTTTGGATTATATAATTTCTTTGGAAATTCCAGTAAGTATATAAGTCTTTCCATTTTAGTTATGGTTATAATCTCGTATGTTTATCAAGTTGGTTTACATTTTATTGTTAGCATTGCATGAAATACTTTCATTAATCACTCTTCCAATAATTTTCAAGCGCCAAGTTCTTAAAACACACACACATTTACACCAATTTACTGTTGCACATTAGACAACATTCTACAGCATTGACCATTTGCAGAAATGATTATGTATGCGTGACACTCGTGCCACGACGAAGTACCCAAGCTCAGTGTGGCTAGCCTCCCCCTAACTCCTCCTCCTTCCGCTCTCCCTTTCTCCCTCTCTTTCCCTTAACCGCATTGGATAAGTTATAAAAGCAAGCGAAAAAAGGATGAAATTTGTATGCACTACACTTGCATAACATTGACGAAGCCGCTGCTGAAAGTTTCGCCCTCTGCTTGGCTGGCTACAATGGGCACTTCAGGCTTCAATCAGCTCGCCCCGATGATCCTTGGGTGGCCGACGATGTTAGCTTTGTTGATATTATCCCTGCGGCAGCTCGATTTACACCAGCTCATAAACGCTTTGTGATGTAATAATGTTTAATAGGATTATATTTTGGACTAGGGTGAGATTTAATGCAGCGGTGTGAAAATGTGTGAGAATGAGAGGGCCCACATTGTAGTTCTCTGTTATTCGTATGGTTAATACATATAAAAAGACCTCGGATATATTTGCGATACTTAGGAGTTTGTCCTAGCAGCGTCTATTGCCTGCTGCTAATCCACCATGAAAATATTTTGGCAAACGCATCTTAAGCTTCTCGCTTACAAATGCGCCTTAAGCCGCCGTAAGCCCGGGCACATATCGCAACACCTTTAAGCGCCACGTAAGTGCCGAGCCGTGCGTTGCATGCATGTGAAATGCAATTCAATTTCCTCTCTGCTGGCATCGTCCTTGGTCCTTGGTCCTTGGAGTCATGTCGCTTGGCTGCATTGCTTATTGATTGCCAGCCTTAATTCTTCAAACAGCTCCAGAAAGTCACAGCTGTCGTCATTCCCTTAATTTACAAACATATCCTGACCAGGGTTTAGTGGGCTCTTGAATCGCTTTGGCAATTACCTGAAATTGTCAGGGGCTTCAATTTAATTTGACACACATTTGAACTGAAATCACGTAGTGCATGTCAGGCAATTAAAGTGGGACTCACACTGAACGACATCGGGAGTACGAAAGGGATTTAAATGCAACTTGACACGAGATTCCCAGAGAGGCTCATGAGATTCTGTCTACACAGTATGTCAATTCATTCAGTAATTATATGTTATCCACCAGTCGGGTGTATTGACTAACAGATGCCCTGCATGAACAGGCATTCACGTCATTAATTTAGTTGCTATATTCAGTATATTCGTCTGTTGATCTTGACCTGCCACCCTTTTAAATGTCCAAATGGAATGCGTATATAATTTGAATCTGCACCGTATTTAATTGGTTCTTATTTTTTAAATGTGCGCAATTTTTTCACATATTTTATTATATAATACAATATTTATACCATTAAAATGCATAAAAAATAAATGGTGTTAATATTTAATTGTTTGATGAAATGTGCCGGGAGTAACAAGCAGTTAATATCAATTCGTACCGCTAACTAATAAACGAAGTCAATTCTTTGGCTTACGAGATCTTGTAATACATATGTATGTGTATATACATATATATGCCTTATTTGCTTTGCCACGTCCCCTTCTTCCTGTTACATATATTTTCACATAACCATTACACCCTTTCATTTGTAGTCTTCTGTTTATATAGCAGATCTGGTTTGAGTTTTATGCTGATTAACAATATATAATCTCTTTGATTACTTACTCATTTCTCATTATTAATATTATTACATTAGACACTTAAGTATTGCAATAAGTAATATGATTACTGTCCACAGCAAATAATCGGTCTCACTACCTACAGTTTCTCTATTTTTACAGTCCTTGTTAATGTCCCTGAGGCTATGTTCTACATGGTCAACTTTCTAAGGTTAGTGCCGTGGGTGTATCTATCTGCCAGTATCTGTGTCTGCTTAACAATTGATTGTTGTAGTTGTTCTGGTTGTTGCTGTTGCTCTTATTGTTGTTGTTGTTGACGCTGTCAGGTGAAAAGTAATTGAAGTTTCCCAACAACTTTTGCCATCAAACAAACCGACAGCTGCTCGCTTTATCTGTCATCAGCGACACCGCCCACGGCTCAGCTCTGTTTGTCTGTTGGCTCTTTGATGTATTTGGCTCATAGTTTCTCCTGCCTCTCGTCTCAGCCCAAATGCGAATTGCAATGCGGCGCTCCGATTACGTGGAGAGTGTCAGACTCGAGAAAAGAAAAGTTTTGAGCAACTTTCCCACCGACTATAACACACACCGAGTTGGCCGATTTGTTTACACGTTCTGTGCGCCGCAAATTATTTGCATGTGGAAGCCTAACAGCTCTCGTTCGGGTAAATCTCGTCGATTAATCTTGTGCATATGTTGGGGTCCTTCGCACTGTTTGTTTTGCAGTTTGAAATTTTCAATTTTGCACTTACAAGATTTTATGTTTGTGGTCTTAAATTCTGGCAGGTTCCTTTTCTCGTTGTTCGTTTCTTGTTTCTCGTTTTTTGTTTTTGCTTGGCTCTCAGTTTGTTTAGCCTGTTGGTTTTGGCCGAGTGCCAACTGGGGGCGTGGCACACAACTTGTGTAGTAAACACGAGCATTCGTTAGTGTTGCGTAACGTAATGAGAACTACAAAGAAATCTCGCTTAAGCTCGAAGCGAAGATGACCGTAATATTAATTTAAAATAATGCTATTCTTGCCATTTAATGGACTTTATTCTGGATTGAGAATTCATTTTTAATATTACTTATTCTTTCAATTTTATATTAAACGAATAATTTTTGGTAAATTAAATATTATTTTTTTATTAACTATTGTAAAATCATAATAAATCATAATAATAATCATATTAATCTTTTGTTAATTAAATATTATTTTTTTTATTAACTATTGTAAAATCATAATAAATCATAATAATAATCATAATGATATTCTTTTATAAAGTATAATTCTATTTGTATTTAATTTATATATTAAAAGAAAAGTGCTATTAGGCAAAAATTATAATATATTTAGAAAATAAAATTATACAAATTATATTGAAACCAAAATATTTTGATATGTATGTAAATATTTTATTTTTTTTTATTAAACATTATTTTTCGTTATTATTATTTTTATTTTCGTTATTACTATATTGTATATTATTTACTATATTTTATTTTATTTTTTATTTATTACATTTTTAAATTTAGTTGTATTATAAATATTTTATTTTATTTAACTATAATCTTCTTCTTCTGCTGCCATTTCCTGCGCATCTCTATGATGATATCTGATAACAGTTGGGCAAAGAATTTCAATCAGCTCTCAACACGTTTCTGTTTACTTTGGCCACACATTTATGAGCTGGCGTTCGTCTGCTTATCAGGTGATTAGTGCTATCAACGCTGGCGGCCATGTTGCCAAGTTCAATAAAGACAGGATTAAACCGAGAAGTGTCGGTCTTCGTGCGTGTGTGTGTGTGTGTATGTGTGTTATTGTTTACGCCTTTGGCATTGTAATCAATACACAAAAAAAAGTAGATGAGGCGAAAAAAGGCTGACCTAGAACTGCTGAGTAGGTGGGCTTGACGTTTGCCAGGGCCAGGCAAGCGTGTAAATGCAATTTCCGTTTGCTGCAGCCGGAATTTCGTGCACGCCAAGGGAACTCCTAGTGACTGCTTGACTGACAGCGGCCAACAACAACTATGGCAGCAGCTCAGCAGCAGCAGCCCCAGCAGCAGAGCGACTGGCGTCAGTGGCAGCCACAGGGCCAGCATGGTGGGACGCCATGCTGATGCACTTTCCTGGCCTGGTGCCTGCCTGCCTGCCTGGTTCGATGCGCGAATAACATTTTTGCCATTTTTACATAGAGAAACTTACATTCAATTTTCGGGTTGCGTTGCAATTCATTCACATACATACATATATCAGACGTGAGACATTTATGGCCGCGTCAATAGAAGTCTGTTTGCTTTTACCTTTGCCATTTTTTTCCTATTCCAAATATTTCATTTTCCATATGTAAGCACTTTTGCTTGGAAAACCATCCACGGACTTATGCTATTTCACAAAGATTTTTATTTTTATTTAGTTTGTTTTCCTTTTTACATGTTTGTACACATAAGGAACCGACTTGGATGTCCGTTAAGAATATATAGACCGATTCTATATTCAGGATAATAATACATATAAATCTAAAATTGAATCAAAATATGCTTTATATTAAATCAAACTGTAGTAGAGTATATATTTTATAGTTGATGTATAAAATGAGATAATTAAATGAGAATAGTTAAATAATATATATAAATTTAAGTATAATTTGCAATTTGATACCATATAGAAATTTTAAGTATATCTTATATTAAATCAAACTAAAATAAATTATAGTTATATAAAATAATATTATATCTTTAATTACTAAACTCTTATGCTACCCTCTTCTCATCCTTACAGACCTAATATTATTATACTTACTCTTGCCTATTCTCATTTCTATATATTATGTTTTCATCCAGATCATCTCTTAAGGGCATATAGGCTTCGGCTTCACGAAAATCAACATAGTTTCACGGTTTTAATATCCTTTTTTGTTAAGCTCATATTCTGCATATTCGTTTCGGCTCTCGCTGAACTCATTTCGAATCACAGTGCAGCATTATTGGAAGCATTCGCTGTTGTCTTCTGCGAATAATGTGGGTTATTGCTTTTCTGTAAATATTGTTGCGGCATTCAGTGCCGACCTCAACTGCTGCCACTTCTTTTTGTTTCTTTCTTTTTTTTTGTTGTGATTTAAGAAAAAGAAAAAACAATAAAATTTCACTTGTTGTTGTGCGCAATGAATTAATGTGCGAGCACGTTTGTAATATTAAAAAAAAGAGGCATTGTTTTCATTTTGTAATTTATTGTGAAACGGAAGCGAGATCAAAGAACAGCTCTCGTGCTAATATATTTCAGTTGAATGAAACTTGTATTCAAATGTTTTATTTTAGTGCGCAGTTTCGCACTTTAATACGGCCGTATAGCAATGCACACGCACTTTTATTGCTCGTCCGCGAAGCCGCAAACGCTGTGAAAACTCGTAAAACACGCGTAAGAATCACCTTAAGTGCAGCCATCACCCCGTCCAAGTTGCTGCCTGGCTGCCCGACTGCCTGAAATGCGATTTCGCTTGCTCAATGCTGCAATTTGTATGCTGAATGCCACACGCAACAAACTGTGGCAAGCCCTGAGAGTCGAACGAAAATGAAACTTTAAAGCGAGCACTCGTTTCTCGTTTCTCGCCTCTCCCCCCTCGCCACTCGCCCATCGCCATTGGCAATTAAAAAACGGATTCTTATCACATGTCGTACTTTAAGCAAACATGTATTAAAAATCTCTTTCCTTACAATTGCTGTTGATGAGTTTCTTTTTGTTTTTCATGTAGGCGGCCCTCTTGAAGCCGCCACAACAGCCATCATCAAGAAATGTAAGCAACAATGGGCACGAGCCACTTGGTTAAGAGTAATTTGTGCGGCAATTAGTGTGCGAGCAGGAAGGAAATACTTTAAAAAGACCCACGACATACATAGGTGCCCACCACATAACGCAGCCTGATGTGACTGCGGCAGACATTGCTCTTGTGGGGTTGCTCTGGCACTGTGGAGCTTCTCAAGCGGGCGCAATTATGATGCTTGCTTCAAAGTCTATAATAAACACATTTGCTTTAACATTGCTGCCCAAAGAGCTCTACATGTTGGCAATAAATATAATGTCGCGTTCCCTTCGATATTCCGCACACATCCACCTTTCCCAGTATCCCCCGTGGCACTTGAGACGCCTCGTCGTGGTATGATAAGCAATGCTGTCGGCAAGAGCGACAAGTTGAAAGCAAACATCAGTGCCACAAAACAATGCATGCAACAAGGACTACCAGCAGCAGCAACATTCAATGAAATGTTCGAGCAAAGCACTTACAATAAAAATGTGTCGAGCGAGTCATAGAAGTCGTTTCGTGAACATGGACACACTTAAATGCTCGTCCAGCACTTGATTCCTCTGGTTGCCTTGGCTGCAGTCAGTGGCAGTCAGTGGCTGCCAAATGCTTCCTGCTGCCTGCTGATGATGGTATTTCAGCACCAGCTACAGGCACAGAGTAAGCTTCAGCTCTGGCTGTTCCGCTTCGCTCTCTTCGTGTTGTCGGAATGCCGTTATTGTTGGCATCCGTGCCGTTGTTGTCCACTTGGCTGCGGCTTCCGTCGTATGCCGTTATCGTTACATTTCCTGCCCCAATTGCAATCATATTACAAGCCACATTTAATTTAATTTGTTGCGGAAATCAGAAAGATACTTCTCTACATGTCCTCACACACACACAAACACACACACACAGCTCTCGTCGCTCCCCCTTTGATTTGAGCAACCTTTTTGCATCTCAGCATCTGCAACTGCAACGCATTCGCACTCTGCGGTCAACTTATGGCATTCGGTCTCTGCTTTAATGTGCCGGAAAGAACATATCTGACTCTGGTAAGTGCCAACCGAACGGTCGTTGCTCTGGACACCAAAATCCTTGTCTTTGTTCTTTTCCAAGTTGCCCGCACTGCAGCATTCAAACGAAATCGAAAACTCACTCAACTCAAATTAAATCAGCTCAACTCGGCTCGATTCCCCTATTTGGCGTCCTTTGAGTATTTTTTCTCAGCGCATGCGTCAACTTTTGACTCCAATATCTACCAAACATCTGCTCCAGTGGTTCGAGAATTTCTATGTTTTTCATAGAATAACTCAAACCTGTTGCTTGGGCCAAACGCAATTTCATAATTACATTTGGGAATCGTTGCTTATCCTCATGAGAAATATGAAATTTGTTGACATATGTTGCACAAATTATATTTAATTCAAGGTTGTTCTATATTTATTTACCGCCAGTATAAAATTTGATGATAATTTTTAGCTTTTTGTACTTAGTACTCTACATAGAGAAAGATAAAGATTCCTGTATGGAGTATCAATGCCAATTTATATACATTAATAATTTATTAATTTCTCATATTATATCTCAATTATATTAATTAACTTTCTTAAATAATTAAAATAAATAATAAACTCAATAACATCAAAGCTTTTGAGAAATGATAAATGTTAGATATAGATAATACTATAAGACCAAAAAACATGTCTATCAATTTCAAATAACGGATATCAAGTCAATGAGCTTATCAATAATTATTCATTCATAACCTTGGTCAAGGCGACACTTCATCGATACTCTTCAAGCAGAATCCACCTTGTTATGCGAGTATAGCTTTCATTAGTAAACAACAGGGAAATCGGCTTATGAATTCCTTTCAATTGACGAGTTGACGGAGAAGTCTTTGGCCAACTGTTGATCTGCAAAGTGTTTACGATTGTCTTTATGCGCCTTTCGCTCGACTGCTGCTGCTTTGCTTTGGCCATTGACCACGTGCCAAGCGATGGAAATGAGCCTTTTCGACCCGACGCCAATTACGTGGGCAACAGACAGCTTACAGAATTCTCGCCAAGGGCCACAAAGGCGACTTTCTAGACGTCATTTTGCGCTTTGCAGCAAACGGCGCCATTATTTCTCAAAAAGCGAAATGAAATGCCCAAGAAAGCCTTTGATAAGTAGTAGCCAGCCCGAGGGGCAACACAGTCAGCTTTGCTGTCCCTAACCATTCGCCTGCGATGTCCAAGTAGTTGTCCGTGTCTGTGGTCTTGCCCTTGGCCTTGAGATGTCTTCAAAAGGTGCCACACCTGCTAACGGGACTGCACAGCAGCACGTCCTTGTTGCTTTGATTTAGAGAATTCTCTGCATCTTTGCATAACTGTCAATGTGATTTCGTATTGAACCTGAGCAACTACAGCTGAGGCCCCACAGACATTTCCAACTTGTCATTTCAATTTAACACCAAATGCGTTTGCATTTCCTTTGGCATTGACAATAAGCGTCAATCATTAGTTTGAAATAATGAATTCCCTTGATTAGTATTTAATTATTTTGTAACTTTGTTAGTTGATTAGCCTATTGATTAGATTAGCATCAAAGTTTTGGCTAATTATTTTATAATAAGCGTGGTTATGGTGAACCATTGACAGTGCTTGGCCTATGATTTACTGTATTTAAACTTGTTTGAATAAGATTATTATTATTAATATTATGGTAGGTCAGTAAAATCACTAACCAGAGAACACATAGACCGGACACGTAGTGCAAAGCGTTTTGCACACTTATTTTCAAGCATTGGTTCCCAGACCGTTCGTATTTGCTCGGCTCCTCACTTTTTAGGCTTGTGCTACTAAAATATGGGAACACAAAATCATTTCTCTTCATGCGCTCGACCGAGATGGTCGATTGTTAAACAAAAGATCCCTCTATGCTAAATGTTTCCCTTGCTCTCTCTCTCTCTCGATGCTCTCTGCTCTCTCAAATGTGTATATGTGTGTATGCATGTGAGCACAAGCAGCAGCTCTGAGCTGCCAGCTCACGAAAATTGAAATTTCTTCGCAGCAAGAACCCATGCCTTCCCTTCTGTGTGAAGAGTATACCGAACTTATCAAACCGTTTGCCAAGCTCGTGCAAAATATGTATATGTGCTTTCGATTTTATTTGTGGAAAGGGTATGAAAGCGTTGGTGCTCATAGTGAAAATGCTTTCGCGACGAGCCTGCACGCACACACTCTCCCTTGCTACATGTACTATGAGCATTTGTATGCCTGTGTGCGAATCTCTTGCTGCTAGTAGCAATTTTAAGTCCCAGCATTTGCATTTGGTTGATCTTGTGAAGTGCTCACATACATATGTATGTATGTATGTATATACATTTGATTGTGTGTGTATGAATGGGATCTGAATCGAACAATTATGGGATATCACTTGTAGAAGCATTTGTATGCCTATGTGCTTTTACATGTGCGTGTGTGTATGTGCCTGTGTGTATGCATGGGACGTGAACATTGGTGTGCATGTGTGTACGCATGGGACGAGAACATTGGCTGCCTACCTCAACTAAGAATTGTCTGAATGATTTTGGGTTCGAAATGAAGAGGCGCGCTTATAACTAAAGTGACAAGTGCATATGCCAATTCTTTTTAGAAGTTTTTTTTTTTTATTGGCATGCACCTGTATATGTATGTAACTATATGAACAGGTACAAAGGATCGAAAATCGCATCCCATTTGTATACTGAGCCAAATAAGGTACTAAACTTTTTTTTTAAATTCCTTCTGATAGACAACCCAGGATCATTAAAATTAAATCCAGGTGCTTAAATATAAGCGCGAGTTACCCGCCAGTAGCTATACTACACACATACACATACAGTATGAGTTATTCGACGGTCACAGTGCCACAAAGAATTGGCATATGCACTTGTCACTTTAGTTAATCAGCTACTTACATAAATACATACATACATATGTATGTATAAGCACGCCTCTTCATTTCGAACCCAAAATCATTCAGACAATTCTTAGTTGAGGTAGGCAGCCAATGTTCTCGTCCCATGCGTACACACATGCACACCAATGTTCACGTCCCATGCATACACACAGGCACATACACACACGCACATGTAAAAGCACATAGGCATACAAATGCTTCTACAAGTGATATCCCATAATTGTTCGATTCAGATCCCATTCATACACACACAATCAAATGTATATACATACATACATACATATGTATGTGAGCACTTCACAAGATCAACCAAATGCAAATGCTGGGACTTAAAATTGCTACTAGCAGCAAGAGATTCGCACACAGGCATACAAATGCTCATAGTACATGTAGCAAGGGAGAGTGTGTGCGTGCAGGCTCGTCGCGAAAGCATTTTCACTATGAGCACCAACGCTTTCATACCCTTTCCACAAATAAAATCGAAAGCACATATACATATTTTGCACGAGCTTGGCAAACGGTTTGATAAGTTCGGTATACTCTTCACACAGAAGGGAAGGCATGGGTTCTTGCTGCGAAGAAATTTCAATTTTCGTGAGCTGGCAGCTCAGAGCTGCTGCTTGTGCTCACATGCATACACACATATACACATTTGAGAGAGCAGAGAGCATCGAGAGAGAGAGAGAGCAAGGGAAACATTTAGCATAGAGGGATCTTTTGTTTAACAATCGACCATTTCGGTCGAGCGCATGAAGAGAAATGATTTTGTGTTCCCATATTTTAGTAGCACAAGCCTAAAAAGTGAGGAGCCGAGCAAATACGAACGGTCTGGGAACCAATGCTTGAAAATAAGTGTGCAAAACGCTTTGCACTACGTGTCCGGTCTATGTGTTCTCTGGTTAGTGGTAAAATGTTAGCTATATGCTGAATTTAAAACAGAATATCATACTCGTACACTTTCGAGCTTATCGATAGTAATCGATAGTCTTACATTGGTCTAGTAACGAATTTTCATGGGATAAATATGTTAATTACAGACTCTAATTGGATACGCTCGTTCCATTTGGCTGTTTAGGGTGGTGGTGGCCAAGGTGCAACAAACCAGTTTGCTAAAGACTACAGCCCCGCAATGAAGTTGATTCTACTGCTCACATTTGTGATGGCAATCGCTTCGGCGAATAGTCAAGATCCACCGGACTGCTGCTTTGATGGGTATGGCTGCCCCCACGTATTCTGTCCTAAATCAAGAGGGAAGTAAAATAGAATAAATAATAATTACAAGTGAATATAAATGCTTGCCGAGATCATTGGAAAATGCATAAAGTTTTTTCATTATGTTTGCAAAACAGTTCGGCTTTGAGCTCAATAAAATATTAGTAAAGTAAAGATTATTCTTTAATATGATTATTTTATGTGATCAAGAATTTACTCTCTCTAAAATAATTGAAAAAACACACGGCTTAAAAATGTATTTCTGTTGTATAAAAAAATCCTTTTATTGCGAGTCATTATTAAAAAATATATGCATTCATAACAAAATAAATACGCCCTGGTCATTTGTTGAGTTAAAATTAAAGTTGACACACAAAGGAAATGCCAGCTCGATTGTTGTTATTGTGTTTGTTGTTGTTGTTTGTTTTTTTTTTTTTTTCTTAAACAGCCAGAGGCTGTTTTCATCAGGCTAGCAGCAGTCGCACAATTTCCAGCACAATTTTTTCGCCGTATTTTTGCTTTTGCATATAAAAAGGGAATGAAAAATAAATTAAGATATATTTTGAAAAAATGTTTTGCCATAAGTGTGGATATGGATGGGCACGTGCAGGGCTTTGACACGCCTCTGGGCAAATGCCGCCACTCAGCTGGCTGCCACGCCTCCACATCAGCGCCTCCGCTCCATGTACTACAATCATTTACGCCATTTTGTGAACGTAATGAAGCGTGCGGCTGAGCCTAGCGGAAATGCATCGCAAAAAAAGCAGAAAAGGAAAGAAAAAAAATAAAACAGGCTGCTACAATGGAAAAAACTGGTTGGATGTGAATAAAACATTAATTGAATTTTTCTCATTTATTCATTTATATAATTGGGTCTCTGTCTGCTTCAACGCTTATTGCAATTGCATATGATTAAACGCTCGCCGGCCAGCGTTCCGGCATCGCCGTTGGCCGAGTCGTGTGTGAAGTTGCGGCATTTACGAAAGTTAATTTCGTAACGCTTCAAACATTATTCATTCTTCATAATTTAATTCATCAGCGTGAAAATGTGCAAGCGCAAAGTTTTCGCTGGGAAAAGCCTGAAGTCTACGGAATGGGCTTCGCTTATTTAATATGCATTAACAAAAGTTACGTAACTGCGATACCCTAGCCAATTGCCTGGAGGGGTGTTTCGATGAGGCTGTAAGCTGAGCTGAAATTCAGTCTTGGATATAACTGTTCTATGTATAAGCTTGAATATACTTCTTATCTACACTCTTTTAGAATTGACTTTGCATATTATTATCATGTATACAATATTTGTATTGCCTTTAACATATCTTGAATAGCCACTCAGAACGTAAGTTACGGCTGAGCACTCAAGATGTATTCGGCTCGGAGCAAGGCTGACAGCTAGCCCGCCTCCAGTGCATTGCACCTGACGCTACCCATTGGACTTCTCAGTGTTTCCGCTGTCAGAGTCAGAGCTCTGTCTGGTGGATACGCCTACACAGAAGCGCAACGTAATTGCAAGGGCTCTGAGTAAAAAAAGTCTTTTGTTTATTTTCTGCAATGGTTTTTCTCCGTTGCTCTCTTGACTTTTTCAGTTTTCCTTCGAGCTTTGTTCTGGCTGTTGATCGTCGTGTGCAGGCTGCAATATGTACAGCAAAATAGCAATACACCTATCTACACACGTACCCCTTAGAATCACACACACGTACACGCACACACACACACACACACGAGCGCCGCCATTTAATGGCACTGTCAGTCGCGCATTGAACAACATCAATCATACGCAGCGTGGTGCGGCATTCATATAACGCCTCAAGGCACAGAATAACTTGAAGTGGGCTGCTCGAGCCGCTGCTGCTGCTGCTGCCGCTGCCGCTGTGTTTACTCATGCTGCAGATACTGCGCTGACTTGACAGCTGGCACCTTTGACAGTCTGCTGGAATTGGGACTGGGCGGGGGCTGGAGAGTGAGTTCTTTCGGGGTGTGTCTGCTGTCCATTTGCTTGGCTGTCACTCGTCGCTTCTGCTGCCGCACCGTACTGCAGTGTGATTAATGAACCAAAAATTGACCTTGATTTCAGTGAGTACCACACCCAAGTCTGCTGTCAGTGCTCAGCCATTCCATTCCCAATATATATGTATATATGTGTATATGTACTATATACAGTTCGAATCAGCACACTTATTAATTAATTAATTATGATTATGCCACGCCCTGTGCACGGGTCAAGCAAAGAAGGACAAACTTACTTTTTACTTTACGAGTTTGACATTTGTGTGGAATACGCTGTTTGACCATCCAGTGGGGCATATACGAGCTTTACTGTATGGTATATATGTATGTGTAATGCATAAATAAAAAACCAGTGAATATATACCTATGTATGTATATGGTAGAAAATACATATTATTAATTACGCATAGACATTTTTTACTAAAGTATTTTTTTGTATTTTTTTTTTACTATTTTTTTTCTGAAAAGTAGTGTTATAGGCAAAAACCATAATAAATACAGAAAAAAAAATAAAAAAATTTGCATTATATCAACTAACCCTATTGGAGAAAGAATAGCATATTGTTTTTTTTTTTTATTTTTTTTTATTATTTTTTTTGTATTATTACTTTTATTTTTTTTTGTAATGTATATATTATATAGTATATAATAATGTAGATATGCAAATGAGAAATATTTACCATTTACATTGAACAACAATTTTATATTAAAAAACAACAACAAAATATATTATCATAAAAACAAAACAAATTTTAGGCAAAATATTAAGAATTTGCAAACATGTTTTTAAGAATTAATAACCAAAGTATTCAAATTAAATTTCGTATATTAATTGTTATTTATGCAAACAAATGTGTTATGCATATTAATATTTTAAATTTATATTTTATTCATGTAATAATATTTTATGAGTTATTAAGTATTGGTTTATTGCTTATATATTTTACAACTATATCGAGAAAGTATAAGATGTCTAGGTTTTTACACTTCAGCCTATTGAGTAAAGTCAACATGTTGGCAAACTTCTTCTGTTGATGTTTGTGATAAAACGTAGTTTTCGTTTCGTTAGATTTAGTTCGGTGCGCTTCGAGTGCCACGCAAGCAAATTCATCAAGCTAATAAGTCCAAATGGGTCCCATTTTGTGATGAGGGTAGTATTTGTTCGGTTAACCAGCAAAAATGCCCGTAAACTGATATCCATCAGCTGAGCACGGTTTTCGGTTGGGGCGCACATTGCGTAGGCATTTCTAATTATAGCTGTGTGCAATTTCTAATTGCTTACGGCAAACAAACTAACAAACAGCAACGAGGGCCAAGGCAGCTAAATAAATAGCCACATTGTCACAATTCGGACACGTATTGCCAAGTGCGGGTTAGCTCGACCCACTGCCGCGCGGGCGGCGCTGTTTGTGCAACGCACACAAATTATGCTCGAAATTATCAACAAGCAGGCGGTTGAGTTCACCTTAGCCGAACCGTGTATACACTAGTTAAGCCTTTACTTTCCCCATTTCCCCTCATTTCCATATATATTTTCAACTGTAAAAGCTTTACATCTTCATTTAGAGCCTCTGGTCTTGCCAGCCTCTCGATTCATTAGACAAATATTCCATACAGAGTATGTACTCTTCATCTGTTTACTTCTACACCCGCACGAGTGTATGTGGCACTCGAGCGCCATTTCAGCAACTGCTCAGACTGCTTATATATGCCATACATATATATATATGTATGTATAGCATACTTTTTGGGGCAGGCCCTGGCTGCGCCTTTGGGGCATTTCGCTGTCCGGAATATGGTTTATTTTTTTTGCCACTGTTTGGCTTAGCCTTTGTGATTGTAAGTGCTGGCAGCTCTTGCTCGCTCCTGCCTTGGTCTTTGGCTGTTCCGCTTCTAGGATCCGACTGTTTGGCTGTAATTAGAAAATCTGAACGGCTCCATTAATAATGTGTCAGTTTTGAGCATGGCAATCGGCCACGCGCATCGACTGATTTATGTGAGCCGCTGGGAGTCCGGATGGCCTTAAGGCGCATTTAATGTCCTGCTATTTGATTAGTCAATATGGGGGAAATGGCAGCGGCTTTTGCCACTTCCCGGCAGACGACAGACGACAGTTGGAGGACGGAGAATGCCAGATGGCAGACGACACTCGGCTTGGAGCGACCCTTTCACTTCGCATCTTGACTACTAATTGAGTAATTTATGCGCATTTGTCGCTGCGTTTCCGTTAGCCCAGCACCAAATCGCACGGAACTTCATAGCCCACTTGTGTAGGCATAGGGATTTGCCGCTTCTGTTCCCCCAAAGTCGCTTGAGCCTTGCGGCGCATTATCTGAGCTGACGCCGCCGCTGACAATCTCGGCAGTCAGCTCGTTTTTCTGCCTGGTCTTATGTGAGTGAGCCTGTCGAGCCGTCGTCCGGGCAAATTCACAAGACGTGACAGCCAACTCCGGGAATTTCGGTGTACGGGGCATAGTCGGCGCGGCTCAGTCTATGGCTGCTGTTACCTTGATTGAAAAGCCAAAAGGCGCACGCGGCGTTTTCCGGCTGCCGCCAGCGCGCTAAATTAATTTGACATTTCTGGCATTGTTGCGGCATTGTGGAGGCGGCGTTATCCTAGCCCTGATTTATGCCAAAAGAGTTGACACACTCCTGCTGCCACAATGCCAGCTCCAATCGTGTCGCGGCCGCATTTCGGTTTATTAGCGGTTGCCTCTGCGTAAATTAGATTCACATCGCGGCTCAGCTAATAGCAATCCTATGTTGGCCACAAATGATTGCTGCCAGCAGAGGAGCTCTGGCCATGTGAGCTAGCCCTATGGCAGCATATGATATCAAAGATTCGGTCTCAACTGCCGGAGTGCTTCATTCATCAGAGTGTTTATAATAGAAAAAGAGGCGTGGCAGACCCAGCTGAGTCGAGCTGACTAGTTTATAAATAATAATCGATAATTTTCATTTACATTAACAAAAACAAATACGTTACAGAGCGTACTAAAAGTAATATGACAGTTAAAATATTCTAATTAGATACGCCTTCCATTTGGCTATTTAAAGGGAGTCAGACCCAAGTGGACAAAGCAGTTTACTGATGACGACAGCCCCGTTATGAAGTGGATTCTGCTACTCACATTTTTGATGTCAATCGGTACGGCAATCAGTTTGCCACCACCGCTTTGTTGCCCTTTCAGTTGCCTGCATCCATCTTGTCCTATGTATCATTAATTCCTTTAAAGAGTCAAAAATAAATTGTTCGTGCAATAAATACAATTGTTGCAGGCGATGCAATTATCCGAGTATATATTTTAGAGGGGCTAACGTATAGCTTTCAGTTTCTTTAGCAGTATAATTATATTAACTGGTTGTTTATTATTGAATTTTGAATTTATGCATTATATAATAAGAAAAATTGAGTGAATTTTAACATTTTCAAACTAAGATAGCTAATCAAATACGTGACAGAACGTTATCTAATCAAATCAACTAAAGATTATAATTAGATAAGCCTTCGATTTGGCTATTTACAGGGTGGCAGATCAAGGTCGTGTTGACTGTAGTTCTAGTTATCTCTTATTCTATAATAATGTTCAAAATATCAAATTGGCTCTACCAAAGTACAACTGCTTGTTTTTGAGTCCACCTTAAAAACGTGATAAGCTTGCGATGTAGCAAATCTCTTCTATAATATTTTCTTATTTCATTTTAAATTTATCTATTTTATGTCCATTTGTATGCAAACTTTTATACGTTGTCATTTTGTATCATTAGCCAGTCCTTTTTTGAGTTTATTTTCCTCTTCTGCTTTTTTTTTTGTGAGGTGCAAAACAAAGCACATTGACAAGCTGAGCACTGGACTCGGACATTGCCCAGATTCAGTGATGCGTGGCGCGGCTTTATGCTTTGTTATGCATTCAAGTGATTTTTTAGCTGCTGTTTGGGGATCCGAGCGAATAGATTGAAAAATACTTTTTTGCCGATATGCTTGCCTCGTCAAGAGAAAAGGGCATATTGGTTACGTATCGTGTTCTTCTAGCTGTTGATTATGATATTTATATGAGAAGACTTTGCCTGCGCCACAAAAATGATTTATTGCCACAATGTGCCAGCCTGGTCACAATTTGGGCTCAAGCATCTTTGAATGCAGAATACTCAAAGTCGATATCTATTTTTATACATTTCCGAGGAGTAGGATTAAACTGGGAAATCCAAAAGCAAGCTCAGTGTTAAGGCTGTGTACTATTTAATTTAAGGAAAACCAACGAAAATGCTGTAAAAGCTCTAGCTTTTAGTTTTATTTTATTTTATTTCATTTTTTTCTTCACGTGGCTAAAAGTTTCAAACTTTGCCAAAATTCAGTTAGGATTTGGCCATTTCCTGTGTCGTGCAACTCTAACAAATCTCGTTGCATGCTGGACATGCTCTCTCGCTCTCACCCTCTCTCTGTCTCTGTCTGTATACATATATATTGTCTCTCTATATATGTTTATATAGTACATATTTACCTTGTGCATCTGTAAGTAATTTCCTGCCCCGTACACTTTGCCTCCTGTCCACAATGTGCTGTTCAATTTGTATTGTCATTGCCAGCGTTCGCCCCTCTTTGGCTTTTTTGCCACATCAGCAATTGAGTTTTTATTTTCATTGTATTTATTTATTAACTTTTTTAGTTACGGCTAAAATGTGTGAACATTGTTGTAAGCATGTAGTTTAAAGCGTCATACAAAGACAAGATATGGATTAAAGACCTTAAGTTCATTTAAATTCAGTTCTCTGCTTTTTTCAGGAATTTCAAGCACCTTTATATTATATCTGAGGCTCAAACTACTTATGTATATATGAAAGAAATGTTGACAGAGAAATGTCTTTAGTTTGATAGAGGTCACAGCTTACCAATATCTATGGATCCTTTCTCTCACTCACACTTTGAGAGAGGAGAGAGACGATAGGGTGGACCTTCGAGAGCTCTCTCACGTCACACTTGAGATGGAGAGAGGAGAGAGAGAGAGAGAGAGAGAGAGAGAGAGAGAGAGAGAGAGATAGAGAGAGAGAGAGAGAGAGAGAGAGAGAGAGAGAAGTAGATAGAGAGAGAGAGAGAGAGAGAGAGAGAGAGAGAGAGAGAGAGAGATAGAAAGAGAGAGAGAGAGCAACCCATGGCGTCGGTTCTTCGAGAAATTCGCTTCAAATCCTGAAGCCTTTTTCATTTTTGTGTTATTTAGTTTTTACAATTATTAGCAAAAGGAAACCAATAAACCATTGTGGATAGGCAATCGGCATATTGATTTTATTAAATGTATTTAACAAACAGAGGGAGGCGTGACTCCAAGTATGTTCTCCAAGTATGTCTTTAATGCTTAGCTGAACGATCACACACTTCAATTCCCTTCACTTCACTTCACTCTGCTGCATTGCACTACTGACCAGGCACGGACGCCCTTCATATAGGGCGACTTTCACTTAAAGCCGGTGCCAGGTGAGATCGTTGCGGTCGAGCATAAGATAATCTTCTTCTCCAGCTTCGTTTTAATCAAACATGAATAACAGATTAGTACTGTTGCACACATAGAGAACTGAAATGATCTACTGTAATTCTTCTGCGTCCATTGCTATTGGTAGGTAGGACAGACTGGGAGAATTAGGGAGACAGATGTACAAATAGACATGCGAACATATATATAGGTAAACAGAAGAGCATAGTTAATCGGATAACATCAATTCGCTGCTCGAGAATATATATGCTTGATAATGAAAAGTGCTGATATGCTAAATAACTCATGTATGTACATTAATATTAATATTTATTTAGATGACACTGTAGTTTCTCCTTCAACCGTATCGTTCCCTGAACGATGTTTATTAAAAGAGCGGCACACAAATAGTTGAACGAAAAGCGCTCAACCTAAGGCCAAAACGACATAACCGAAGGAGACTGTAGAAGTATGTTTGTTGCCGAATCGTTATTTTGACATTTTATTGACGGTTTTATATAAAGTATGCATATATAAATAACTGTTCATATGTACATTTTTGCTAAATTTTTTAAAAAACTTTTTCCCTTTTTTTCCCTTACACAAAAACATTTTGAATGTCTTCAGCATTAGGACTTTGAAAACGGATAGACGGATGAAAGGACAGACAGACGGGCATGGCTATATCGACTCAGCTCGTCGTCCTGATCAAGAGTATTATAGCTGAGGAGGTCTGCGATGATTCCTTCTGCCCGTTTCATACTTTTCACTAAACCATTATACCTTGATTTCCCATTTCCAATGGGTTCAGGGTATAAAAAGACTTCGGAATTTCAATGATACAATCACAATATAAAAGTTTCATGAAGGAAGACCATTCACAAGAAAAGTTATTAAAAAAATTAAGTTTCCTACACTGCAGCCCATGCATGTTTATGCTTGCGTGCCTATGTGTGTTTGCGAGTGTGTGTGTGTGTTTCTTGTGTAAGCAGAGAGACGCGAACAATTATCGAAAAATAAGTTGCTCGAAGAGTTCAGAGGATCTCCTAGTCGAGCACTCGACTATAGCTTTCATATACGTACATATATGTACATATAAGGTTGTTGATTTTTCTGAATCTCATATGAAAACTTCTCTCTCTGAAGATGACTTCAGTATAAATCTCTGTAAGTGCACCAGTTAAGCTCAGCTGATTTCTGTAGCTATGTCACTTAGCTCAATCGAGTCATGTAATGTAGATCCTCCAGTTCCCTTAAGTTGTGCTCTGCATATTCAAAGCTCACATTCTAATGATTGTGGCTCCCTGAATAGTCCACAAACTGTTTTGCAGGGTCGAGTCGAACGTTTCAAGTAGGCAAAATTACGACCATTCTATAATTGTTCGCCCACAAATCTCGTACTCTCCATGGCTATGTGTGCTAATTACGACTAAAAGTTAAGCGGATGCGTACGTTGGCATTTCGCTGCGGTTGCAAATGCCCAAAAACAATTTTTGCCGATTCACGAGAAAGTAATTAGCTCGCGGTTTTCGCCATGGAACTGAGCTAAGTCTATACGGGACTTAAAAATTACTTTTACATTGTTTTTCAATGTTGCATAGCAAGAGCAACGGCAACAAAATCAACTCGACAACTCGGTTGGCAGAGAGATGAGCTCGCAGCCACAACTGGTCACTAAAAAGTAATTTTCAATGTGCATCGAAACTCAATCAATCATTCAAAATGCATAATACACACACACAGCGCACACCCACCAGGCAGGGAGTGATGTGAGTGGAGCAGAAAATTGAAAAATAAAACATGGCAAAGGGTTTTCGCTTTTGCCATCTGATGGGGTGCGGCGCATTACGTCATAGCTTGGACAGTTGTCAGGCCGTTGGCAGGTAGACCGACGAGCAAATAATGAAGCATCAGGCAACACGTGTGGACTGCTCGACTTGTTCCGGCCCAGGAGCGAAGGCATAGATGAGTGAGGAGAGAATGTGGGGTCACTGGAGCTTACACATTCTACTTTAAAAACTTTCTAGTTATTCATAAAAAGTGTTTAATTTTAGTTTGCTATTCCTTCTGCGAGATCGACATCTAGAGAGAGAGGAAAAATGAGAGAGAGAGAAAATGATTTACATTGAAAAGGAAAACCATTTCATGGTTGTTTTCATTCTTCATCTCCCTTTATTATAGTTGTATGATAGAGATGGAGAGAGAGAGAGAGAGAGAGAGAGAGAGAGAGAGAGAGAGAGAGAGAGAGAGAGAGAGAGAGAGAGAGAGAGAGAGAGAGAGAGAGAGAAAGAGAACCCATTGAAAATGGGAAATCAGGGTATAATGGTTTTGTTGAAATGTATGTAACAGGCAGAAGGAGGCGTGGCAGACCCCACAAAGTATATATATTCTTGATCTGGGCGACGAGCTGAGTCGATTTGGCCCTGTCCGTCTGTCTGTCTGTCCGTCCGTCCGTCCGTCCGTCCGTCCGTCCGTCCGTCCGTCCGCCCGTCCGTCTGTCCGTATGTATGAACGCGTCGATCTCAGAAGATATAAGAGCTAGAGACTTCAACTTTTTTTTAAAATGTCCGTATATATCGCGCGCATGTCAAGTTTATCACTAAAAAACGATAACTCATTCCGATATTTTTTTATCGATAAAAAAACCTTATCGAAAGTCAGTTTAAAAATTATATCTCCTACATCATTATAGCTAGAGTGTCCAAATTTTAAATATATATTAAGACGTATTTTATACAGTTTCGGTTTTTGTTAAAATTTACCCCCCACCCCTAAATCCACCCCCTTACCCTCATCTTTGTAAAAGTCGTATATCAAATACTAGAGACTTGTACTTCGGTATACACATACATTTATACATCATGATTACGTTCTAAAAGTTGTATTACGATCGTACGTCTAGAAATTAAATTATTCAACAAATAAGTTCTCATAATATTGCCAACACTGCAGCGCGTGTGTGTGTGCGTGTGTTTGTTTGTATGCGTGTGTGTGTGCGTGGGTATGTGCGAATTATTATTGAAATATCAGTTGCTCGAAGGGTTCAGGGGATCTCGTAGTCGAGCAGTCTCGACTAGAGCTTTCTTACTTGTTCTTTTTCTTTTTCTTCTTTTATCATTGTAGCAGTAGAGATGATAAATATATAAAAATTCTCATGAGCTACACTTACTTTAGACGGTGCTCACAAAAATTCTCTGTGCAATTCATATAACTATAGGCAATATTTAAATTTCCATAAATAACTAATTGAATTACTGAAGGGCTCATATGTAAAAGTCGATTTATTTATTTCGCATACAATATTTATCTGGAAACAGGGACATTTCGCCTCAACGGAATTTCGCAAAACCTATGCAAATCAAAGCGCTAAGTAGGCATTGCCCGCGGCAGCAAAGGATCAAATATTTGTTGGTAATTTGAATTCTTTTTAAGCTGCTCGAGCAACTCGCATGTCCCAGACACTCGCACAGCCTTTGAGCGCCCACCGAGCGCCCGCCCAGTACCCAGCCAGCGCATACCCCATTTCAATTTAAAGCCATAAATCCACAACACATGCCAAGCTGAAGGCGCTGGGCGCAAGGAGCAAATGTAAACAGCAAACAACAAACAAATCCAAAAACTACTTTTCAAGTTGACACGCTCCGAGTAAAGACCCTTCAGAAATTTACATAAAAGCTCCGCCCCTCTCCCTCTCTCCCTCTCTCTCTCTGTCTCTCTCTCTCTCTGTGTCTATCTTGGCTAAGAGGGAAAGATAAGTGTGATGAGTCAACTGGGCTGTCGCCCCAAAAATCTGGCTAATTTTCTATGGCCCGGAATGCCTAATGAAGTTCTCGAATTGTCACCGGCAGATGTTTTGGGTCAGGCTGTGATAAAAACTTGGCTGGCTAGCAAATTATACCAAGGTCTGTCAAATCACAGGCATCCTTAGCGCAAATTTATGGAGAAATAAAATTAATAATTGAACATTGAATTAGAAATCATTTACGTAGATAGCTGACGTACTCGAAATAGTTGTAGCTGTAAATTATATCATTTAATAAATTAGGCAAATCAAAAGAGAGCAAGGCTCAATAGGAACAGATATTCAATTATGTGCTGTTGTTATTAAATGAAGTGGGGATGCCTCCCACCAACATATAACATATTTCCCAGTTAATCCGTTCCCTTTGTGCGGTAGCTATGAAATTACAATAAATATATTTAGTCAAATGGAATTATGCCGAGCTGATGATAGGCACTGCTGCAAGCTTAAACACTGCCCAAAGTGCCCGGGGAAACGCAGAGCCAAGTTTTTGCCGATTGAGTTAACAGGAGCAGCGAGCAGGAGGCCGGCCACCCGCAGCGCACAGAAGTCCATGTGTGCCCATCGATATTGAATTAAAGCGATAACAAATTGTAATTACCGGGCGTGGGCCAGAGGTTGGAGCTAATGGAGTTTCGCCCGGCACAGCACTGCGCAGTGGCAGCATAAATAAACAAATTGACATAAATTAGTAGAGATTGAAAAAATTGCTGCCACTAGTGCGCTGGTGGATGCGCTCACACGCCGGCTCCAGTTGCCCCTGGCCTGGTTCTCCTCAGCTATAAATGTCGTTTTTATGGCTGGCCACGTGTAAATCTTCTGAGGCTGCTGAGCCATGCGGAGCCATCGGCTGGCCTCCGTGTGTGGCATAAATTAAGCGCTAAATAAGGTCAAGAAATAAATTTCACTCTGATTGGCCCCAGAGACTGCCAGAGGCTGCCGTCAGATCATCAACAAGTTTCCGGTAGCTCATAAAAATCACTCAAATCGCTCAGATTACCTGAAGTACTCAGCTCAACTCGAGCAATACTACGTGAACTGAGGAGTTTAAACTCCGCATTCTGGACTAGAGTTGTGAGTCAGTACAACATTGTCGAGCTCGGGTTTCTCTTTCTATGTTAAGGAATGTCAACTATGTGAATGTGTAAAACATTTGTAAGCATTTAAAATTGTCATTTATAATTTAAACTTATCTACAGCCCCATTATGAAGTGGATCCTTCTGCTACTACTTTCGGTGGCAATCGCTCAGAGCACCGCCGATGAAAATACTAATATATTCCCTCCCACTCATCCACCGCTCTGCTGCCCGCGAAGCGCCTTGTTAGCTTGCGGACTAGCCAGGAACAACAAGAGGGACACTAAGATGAGTGTATTCATCCTCCTCCCTAAACGCTTGTTTTTCAAAGGAGTAAATATTGCTAGTGGCGATTATTTAAAAATGTATCCAATGTCTTTCATTACGTAGATCTTCTCAAAAATAATATAGAATACATAACACTATATAAAAGGGCTGACTGCTTCTGCTTACGCCTCGTCTCTGGGGACATATTTAGTTTATCCATTTTCATGGAATAAATATTTAGATAAATATATAAAATAGGATAAACGTTGACATTTTAAAACTAAAACAGCTAATCAAATACGTTATAGAACGTTACTTAATCCAATCAAATACGTTACAGAGCGTAACGTAACGAAAGATGCCAAATGATTTAATTAAATGCGCCTTGTATCTGGATAATACAATTTTGTCACACAAGCAGTTCACTGAAGACTACGGCCCCGTTATGAAGTGGATTCTACTGCTCACATTTGTCATGGCAATCGCTACAGCAATGAGTTCGCCCGACCACGTCCCACCGAAATGCTGCGAAAACAATGAGTGCCAGCTTCCAAGCTGCTCTAGACGATGATTCATTTTAAGCAGTCAAATATAAATTCTGCTTGCCGTGGCCATTAGAAAATGTGTAAAGTGTTTTTATTGCTTTTGCTAAACAAGCTAAGGCAGTCGACTCTCGCTATGTTGCTAATTCCGGAATGAGATGAGCTCCAAGTGAATCCGATTGTGGTTGCGCCAGTTGTGGATCAGACAGTTGTGGATCTGCAGCAGAAACGTGGAAGAAATATCCACTTGTTTGTACAGATCTATGCACGATTCGAGTGTCGGCATGTCTGAGAGGACCTCGAGCGTTTAACTACATTTTGTATCTAATTGATATGCAATTAGTCACAATTTTTTGTTGACAGCTCCTCAGCATCCTCTGCTTGCTTCGCTCAGTCTTCAAGTAGTTCTAGCTGAAGAGAACAGTCGTATGCCAATCGAATGCGAATCGGTAAAGAATAAGCCAAAGACTTGGTGAATGAAGTCGCACATTCGAGTTATTAGTCTGCCACTTGATTGCGTAATCCGCTTTTCGAATTAGCTGGAATTGAACAAATGCTGTGTTAATTGCGCCATGCCATTACATCATTAGGTGCATGCATGCACCGTCTATGAATATGTAATTGGAATTTGCGCAATAACGATTCGATGTCTTATACGTTATTGAAAATTGTGGTCGTGCTCTCATGTTCGCCTTGCAATTAAGTTCAAGCTGCCAGACTGTGTGTTGGCATGTGACATTTGACAACAATCCCACCTACCCACCAATACACACATACATACAGAGAGAGGGAGAGGGCAAGTGCGAGTGAGCACAGTTGCCAAGCCACAGGCACCGGGCTGGCAATATTAGCGGTGATATGACAAACAGCGAAGTGGAAACCATCGCGAAGCAAACACAAAGTGGCCCGTTTGTGCAGCAGCCAGAGCAACAACAAACCCAACCACTCAGAAGGCAGCTACGTCTAGGAATGGGCAACGGCGAAATACTCCTCTATTTTGAGTGACAAGCCACCAAAGAACTGGAGAGCGTAATATTCAGGTTCCGCTGAGATTTCGCTTGAACGTAACTCTGATTCGACTTGACTTGATATTCCATGCAAAAGAAATGTTTCGATAAACAAAATTAATTTATTATTCTATAATACAATTTTGATTCGTCTTGATGCTTTAGTTTATTTTGTCTTGTTTATTTATTTATTAATATTTATTTAATATTTATAATATACTAATTATTTTGAATTATTTATTATTTATGAATTCCTAGCATCATTCCTAGCAAATGAAAAACAAATCATAATAATAAATGAAATTAAAAAATAATCAAACATATTTCTAAAAAAATCCCATATTCCTCATATTACATATTCTTGGACTTAGGGTAGTTTCCACGGTATCAAATAGTCACCTAATCCGAGCCACCATAATCTCTACTGAGATGTAGCCGACATATGTCGCCGCCAATGAGCATTATGCGCTTTTGTGGGTTTTTAAGTTTAATTAGTGAACGCTGCCTGGCTGCCTGGCTGCTTGGCTGTTTGGCAGGTCAAGGAGGTGGCTCTGACGCAGCGCCGATAAAATTACGTTGTCGATTCGGTTTTGAGGTTGGCGAACGGCACCACTGGATGCGAGATGAGAGACGAGTGTCTCTGTGTGTGTGTGTATTTTGGGTTCTAATAGCTAAAAGGTGGCATTCACTTCAAGAGTTGCCAACGCAGTATAATGAGGGGATCTCAAATGAGCATAAGCTACCTGTTGGGATACACATCAAAACATACACACACACAGAAATGTTCCCATATGAATTTCTGGCTGCTGATGAGTATTGAATGCGCTTTTGAAGTTAGCGCAGCTCGTTAAAAAGTTATTAATGTGGCGACGTGCTTATCGAAATAGTAACCATGTGGAGCCTGGTATGGGCTTTACAGTTTAGCCTGAAATTGCGCTAGCATTAATTAGTAGCTCATCAGCTATTGTACGGGAATATAAAATACAGCAAAACTTGCTGCTGAATATTGTCGCAGCCAATTTTTGGCTCGATAATTTGTGTGCTGACATTTATTGCACCCATAAATTGATTGGCAAACTTCGCTGCATCTGCCCAATGCACAGGAAATCCATCTATATATGCCCCTAGAGTAAGGCATTTATGTCAAGCGAGACTGTCAACAAATTGCTTGCAACTGCCAACTAGAAATTTTAAATTGAATGCCATTAGGATGGGCTTTATGGACATCCATAAATATATGAACATTTTCTATTTGCAAAAAAAATAAATAAAACAAGAATGAAAGCTCTAGTCGAGACTGCTCGACTAGGAGATACCCTGAACCCTCCAAGCTGATATTTTTTATCATTCTGCACTTCTTTTATGCACGCACACATACATACACATGCATCCACCCTCACGCGCCCGCGCTCTGCTAACTGCGCAGGAAGCAGCGACTGCGCTTGGGCTGCGCTGCAGTGTGGACAACAGTAATAGAATTTACTTGGTGAATAACTTCTTTTGTAAACATACGATCTTAATGAAACTTTCAGAGCGTAATTATATGGTCAAAATGTGTGTACATTCCAAAGCACAAGTTTCTAGTACTTGAAATACGTTTTTTACAAATTAGGGGCGAAGGGGGCGTGATTACAAAATGTTTGTATTCATTATATGTATATACACAGTAAATATAAAGTCTCCACGTCTAATAGTATTCCAATGAGGCTCAAAAAACAAAATCAATTTTTCGATTATTCTCGATAAAAAATATATCGGATGAGTTATCGAAAAAATAAAGTAAACTCGTACTGCGTATGGTATAGACGAGTATGCACACATTTCAGCTCTCTAGCTCTTATATCTTCTGAGATCTCGGCGTTCATACGGACGGACGGACGGACGGACAGACGGACGGACGGACGGACGGACGGACAGACGAACAAGGCTATATCGACTCAGCGTGCTGATCAAGAATATATATACTTTATGGGGTCTGCGATGATTCCTTCTGCGTGTTACATAATTTTTCACAAAAACATTATACCCTGATTTCCCATTTTCAATGGGTTCAGGGTAAAAAAATAGGTCTCTACTCTGTATATGCGATTATTTCGTTACGGAGCGTTATTAATCGAAAGATGCCCTTTACAGATTGTAATTAGATACGCCTTCCATCTGGCTATTTGAAGAGTGTCAGACCAAGGTCCAACAAAACAGTTTATCGAAGACTACGGCTCCGCTATGAAGTAGATTCTACTGCTCATATTTTTGATGGTAATCGCTCAGTACACCACTGATGCAGATTTGAATAAATTTCCGGGCTGCTGCCCACGGGAATTTTCTGCCAGTGCATACCCCTTCAGACCAGGCTTCCCACCGGAATGCTGCCCTTACTGCAACTTGAAAGATTGCGAATATATATCTAAATCTGACCACACAGAGGGTATTGAGAATTGAGAGTATTCGTCCTCATTCTTAACCGCTTGTGAATTTCTTTGGAGTAAAATTTTATTCAGTTATATCAAATGCCTTTTGTTACGTAGATATTCTTGAGTACGTTACAGAACGTTCCTTAGCACTTCAATGGAATTTTAAATACCGGAAAATAAAGTTTACAGATTTGTCAGGCACATCAGGAGAACCTTGAGGAACTCGAGTGCTTTCAGGATTGTTTATTTGTCTGTTCATTTCTATTGGTGTGGCTTTTCAGTTGTGCTGAAACTATAGCTTTATTGGGTTGCAACCCACACTGGTGCGTTCATTAATAATGCACTGCAGGGACGTTAATGAAGCTGTGAGAGCAATTAATAAGGTGGCCCGTACTGGGGCAGGGGGTGCGGAGTACGGCCTTGAAGCTGGTGGCACAGCGCGGCTGATTTATTTATTTACTTCTAAGCCAGCCTCAAATTGAACTGAGCAAACAGCAGGAAACTTCAAAGTCTGGCAGCACACTGCACACTGTTGGGCATTTGTTCGGCTGTTGAGTTGGGTCGATGCAAACTTTGGCATTGTCAATGCTTGCCCGGCACCAAAAGGTTATTCGCGACGGCTCGGGAACAAGAATAACGATGGAAAGAAGTGCTCGCTCTTTGGTTGCATGGCTTAATTAGCACAAAAGGCAGCCTTTGCAAAAAGAAAACTCAAACAAATTGGTTTTAAATTTCAGCATGAAATAGGTTCACATCCAGCCGCTAAAGCCGCTGAAGCCTCTCAGGCCCTTCGACTTTTCTCAACTTTGCAAAGCAAAAGTAATTATGCGCATAAAAGTAGGCAACACTTTTTTACTCGTCGATGGCAGGGCGGGTTCCTGTGCCCAGTTTGCCCCAGACTTGAGAAGGGTGAGTCCGTGCTTCGAATATGTAAGACCCAAAAGCATCTACTGCCATGGCATTTAGCATCTGCTGGAAGAAATACTCAGTGAGCTCAGCATTTGCAGGGTATTTACTTAGCTACTACGTGGCAGCAGAAAAACCAAATCTCTTATTCTTGCTGCCACTTTTTGCATTGAAAAGTCAATTTTATAAAATGGAAATGTAAATTATTGAACCGTTCAATGATGCAACAGCGGGCAGGCGAAATGGAATCCACCGAAGCCAGTGGAACGTCTAATGTCCCGTTGACAGCTTAAAAATTCACTGGAATGTCCATTCATATTAACAGCTCTATGCCTTTATATTATTATACCCTGAATCCACTGAAAATGGGAAATCAGGGTATAATGGTTTTGTTAAAATGTATGTAACAGACAGAAGGAGGCGTGGCAGGCCCCACAAAGTATATATATTCTTGATCAGGGCGACGAGCTGATTCGTATGTCCGTATGTTTGATTTCAGAAGATATAAGAGCTAGAGACTTGAAATTTTTTGTTTTTTTTTTTTAAATACCGTATGTACAGCGCGGATGTCGAGTTTCTTTTTAAAGGCAGATGCCACTGTAGCTAAATTTGAATGATTTTTAATTATTTTAAATTTGTCAATTATACATTAGAATATGTAGATCATATGCTGAAAGTTTCATTAAATTCGGTTAAGTCAATCGACGTTAAAAAATAACAAAATATTTGATCAACTAACAAACGTACGTGCTGCAGCAACAGCAATTTTCCTGTACTTGTGCACACATAGAGTCACATCAGCAGTTAGTTTGGTTTAGATATGCTACTTGGCGCTGCAGCAGTGAATCTCTTTCAGTTTTGCCATTGGAAATTCGAACAGTGAGGTGGTGTCGTAATTTTAAAATTTTTATATATTTAATTAAATGAGTTTTCTATTTTATTTATATTTTTAAATACATCGAAATTGAATTGTTAACCATAGTTAGTTTCGTTCAGGGTAGTATCTAGTCGAGCACTCTCGACTAGAGTTTTCTTACTTGTTTTCAGTTGTGTGTCTGTGTGTGTTCCGATCGCACTGCTGTCAGGCGATGCGCGGCTCGCTGATTCCCGATTCTCCGAGTCTTTAACTACAAATTACTTGCTGAATATTCATAATTTGGCATAACTATTTTCGTGTTCTCCTCGAGAAACCTTGAACAAACATACTATATTATTTTCTGCTCTTACTCCATACTTACATATGTACATGTAGTGGCCAAGGCGAATTACATATACTCCGATAACAATCAGACGATCGCGGATCACCACATCAAATCGAACCACCAGTTGAAATTCAAGATTGAGTGACTTGTCGTCCTTTTTAAATGCTTGTGAATTTTGTAAGGGGTAAAAAACAAGTTTGATAGCAGCGCTCATTTAAAACTGTACCCAGCGTCTATTACGAAGTAGATATTCTCGAAGAGTTAAATGGATTCCATTGATGGTTTAACAGTTGCTACTCCCATCACATTTTAGTTCACTAATACATTAACACTATTTTATATTTGATACTCGCATCTGATGACATTGAATTCAATTTATGCATTTCAATTTATGCATTTTCATGGAATAAATATTTACATAAGCAATATAAAATAGGATAAACGATGACATTTTCAAGGTAACACGGCTCATTAGATTCGTTACAGAAGCTTAATTAACGAAATATGCCAGTCGAAGTTCTAATTAGATACGCCTTCCATTTGGTTATTTAAAGTGTGTCAGACCAAGGTCCAACAAAACAGTTTATCGAAGACTACGGCTCCATTATGAAGTGGATTCTACTGCTTCCATTTTTGATGGCAATCGCTCAGTGCACCACTGATGAAATCTATTCGCCATTTCTGGGCTGCTGCCCACGGAATTTTCCTGTCAGCGCATACCCTCCAACTGACGTACCCCCACCGGAATGCTGCCCATTTTGCCGTTTGAGAGATTGCGATCCACCACCACTGAAATCTCCTTCTTAAACGCTTGTGGTTTTTAAAGGAATAAAATACAAATTGTATTTCAGTACATAGATATTCTTGAAGCGAATATTTTTTTATTTATACGGGACACCTTATTTTTAATCTGTTAGAATTTAACATAGGTAAGGGGTGAAAACTTATTTTTTATAGAAAAATTATCCTAACTGGACATTAAAACTTAAACTTAAATTTAAAACTTATTTATACTGGGTATGTGAAATAATATTATTAATGTGTGGGGAAATGGAGCCTAAACATCTATTTATAAAGTTAGAATGCAGCTTATCTACTCTAGTTGATGTTAATTCTAATATGGTAGGCTATGAATAATTTTTAGTATTTTGTTTTGTAAAATTTGAATCTTATATGTAAGTGATTTGATTGTTTCTGCATACGCCTCGTCTCTGGTGACATTACTTAACGCAATATGCCAATTAATGAATATAATTAGATACGCCTTCCATTGTGTTATCTAAAGGGTGTCAGACCAAGGTCTTCTAGACCGCTAGTATGAGTCAAATATAAATTTTGCTTTGCGCTATTAAAAGAAAATGTATCAAATGTGTTTTATTTCGTAGATATTCTCGAAGATTCAAAATGATTCCATTTTTAGCTGAACAGCTTTTTCTTTTTTGAATAGCTATTATCTTAATATTATTTTAAGTTAAAGTCGTGCAGGTGATGCCTATCCACTTATATTTTATGGTGGCGGTCGTATACTCAGTTTCTTTAACTATTCGTTGAGTGAATTACAATAGTATTAACTTTTTGTTGCAGTCAGCACATTTAATTTATTAAGATATTTACACTAGTTAATAAAAACACGGGGCTTGTGCACACGCCGCGTTTCTTGTGATATTGAGGTTTGAATTAATGCATTTTCAGGGCTGAATGCTTTTTATTGTTGGACAAACCACAGGCAAGCAAGGACACCAGGCGATATGGCAGGAAAAGGAAAATGTCGGGCATTGGCGACTGGCGACTGGCGACTGGCAACAATGCCAACACATTTCACACAAATATAAATATTTGCCTTTGCCACATGGAGGCGACAGAGAAACCGAAACAAGCTGCCTGCCAGACAGACACCCTCATGAATTTCGCAAGCGAATCGCACATGCTGCGAGGCTGCGAGGTTGCGAGAGGGTGGAGCTGGCACAATCGAACCCCGTTGCCGGCTCTGGCTGCTTTTGGTATGTGTAGACAGCAATCGTAAATAAATATTCTGATTTATTGTCTCCTTTAATATTTCCGCACAATTTATGCTCGCAGCTCGAGCAGTGGGAAGTCGTACAATTAATATGTTTACCCGGCGTATGCTTTATCCCAACTTTAAAGCGTTTCTAGAGATTTGGATTTGAGTCTAGATCGATTCAACAGTCGGTGCACCGTGTAAACTCAGCTTTGCCATATGGCATTGAATATTATAAAAAGATATTTGAATCAATGTCTCGCCACGATAATTTAAAAACGCCTCAATTTGTTTTGTTTCGGTTACATTGTGTATTAGATACAGCAAATCGGTACAGCAGAGCGAATCGAGCATTTGTCAGCTTGACAGCTGGCCTGATTGAGCCGCACAGTTGAAATGTGAGACAAGTCAGAAATCGCATTTGATTTACCTGATTTGCTAGCTGGAAGGCGAGATGATGGGAAGTTGTTAAAGTGCTGCTGGTGTCTTTCGGCCAAAAACAAATAGCCAACCAGACAAAAAACGAGAATAGCCGACTTACAAACTAGCAGCAAGGCATGCACAAGCATGTCGAAACATTTGGGCATTCGGCATGCCATTTGGCCACAGACGACAGACGAAAGTCCGCAATCAGCCAGGCTGGAATCGGAGAGGGATTTGCTCAAGTCCCACTCTCCGCACACCCCGACAGCCCTTGACAGGCGCTTCATTGTCGCTATCATTGTTGTCAAGCGAGCTTCAAAAAGGAACAAATCAGAAAAAAAATTGAGTTTTCGTGGAGCAGAAGGCAAAAACTTTTACGCACGTTTGTCGTACATATGCCAAATCTGTGGCTCGTTTTTGCCTACACTCTTCTAGAGGGTATACAAATTATGTCACGACCTGTGATATATTTCTCTTCGATTATATAAACTATACGATTATGTTCAAGTCTGTGTAGGCCAAGCAATATATTAGATTAGTCCTTATCTAAATTCAGTTTCAGCTTCAGTTTTTTATGGCGCACCAATTAAATCTTTATTCAACTAGAAATCTGCATACTTGTATATTGTTATGGTTCTACTTTTGGATAGGGTATATACATATTGGTGTAGAGTTTCCTTTTGTTTTGTTTGGTTCGTTTTTTGGCATTCGGTCGGTGCCCCAAACTGATGAAGGGTTTCATTTGATTTGGTCGCTTTGCCATTTTTCTGGTTTCACCGCCTGTTACACTTGTTGTACTTGCTCTCTCTCTGTGTGTGTATGTGTGTGTGTTGTTGTAGAGCAATAGAAACATGTCTCCTTACAGATACATACAAAAATCAACTTTAGACATATGTTAGTATTGAGGAAATCGCCCAAATTTCCATATGGCAATGGCAATGAACTAAGAGATGAAAAAGTAAATAAAGAAATAACGCAGATGAACATCGAGTAGAACACTTCAGTATTAGAATTATCCTGTTGAAATATTGAGTTTTAAAGTTTTTTCATTTAGTCTAGTTATAGTTCCAACAATGTAAAATGAATCTCTGCATATCCATATGAATGCAGGACTTAATTCTTCATCTGATGAAATGTGAAATTAGATTATACTTAATACACATACAAATTAATTTAAAATTAGGAGATCATTTAGAACATTTATATTTTCTTCTATTCCTCAATTCCCCAATTAAAGCATTCCTATTTATTCCTATTTAGCTTGCTGTGGAGCAATGTGATACAGTACTGCCAGGAGAAGTTGCTTTCTGGCTGCTGCATTTGCTGCTTCCAGCAATTTCACATTCAACCGTAACGATTTGACAAGCCAAAACTTAGCGCATCTGTTGCCACTCGCAACCTGCTGCTGCGATGCCTTTGCATATTGAAGTTACAGTTGCGACCTGTAGATGGCGCTGCCTGCTGAGCTGCGTATGCGAATGCTCATTGAAATCAATTTCGCATGAAGGCAAGGTTCAAATGGCGCCACATGAGATCCTCATCCAGATGCACATTCCCGTTGCCAGCGGTTAAATGAACCGGAAGTGTTTTATGCAGAAAGAGATGCAATTATTTATATGTGTGTAAGCACCATCTGTGCACGCACACACATACACGCATACCTACATACGTTTATGCATATAGTGAACTATTTGTGTTTGTGTATGCCTCGGCAAATGCCAACAAACGTGCAGAGCTTTTGGCATTTGCATGCAAACGCGCAAATATGAGAAGCCAAGCCCAATCCTCCATTTAGTGGATAGCTGCCACTTAAATACCCTGTAGGCAATGCGCATTTCGCAACGGCCATATGCATTCAGTTGGTAGCCAAAAACTATATATTGCGTTTCATTTGCAAAATCATCATCATCAGAAGATTCCGTTCTTTGGCTCTGCTTTAGATGGTAGATTTACTGTAATTTTTAGTTTTTTTGCAGGGTATCAGTGCAGGCATGCCTACCCCACTCGGGTACACTTAGTTGATAATTCTACAATTTTGCTTTCTATGTGCAACGTGCTCGTTCCACTCGACGCCTCTATACCCTACGCCAGACAGCGAGAGTGAGAGGGAGCGAGAAAGAGAGAGAGAGAGATGGTCTGCATTGCACTTAAGTGCTTCAGCGCTTTGTGCGGCATTGTGTTTGGTTGACAGAGCAGCTCGGCTAAACGGCAGCCGGACAGACGTGCCAGCCTCCAGCTAAAAGTCATTAGTTGCAGTCAACGCAAACACGGACGCTGGACAGCAGTTGGACAACGGCTCACTGCTGTCTGATGATGATTTCCACAGGGGCATCGCTTTTCTTTCTTCGCCGAATTGGCGCTGCGAACTCGCTATTTAATTTGCTAATGTGCCCGAGTCAAGCACGTGTGCATCTTCATCCACATCAGACAGCATCTGTATCTCTAAAAAGAACAACAGCTACAAATATGTTGAATATATTAAAGACATTTGGCATTTGAAATGCATTTATTTTCTCGTTTTGATTTCATTGGCAATCGTGAGGAGAATGAGTCGGGATGCTGTTGTATTCTGAGCTCCAGGCAATATGTTGGGTCTAAGCTTAAGAATTATTCGACATCCTTCAGTTTCAATTTAGCAATGTTTTTATAATCACGAAGAGGAAGGAGAATTTCCCTCTTCATATGCAACCACACAATAGTGTAATTTTTCACTTATCAAGAGCCATATTGCCTATATATCTATAAAAACATCCGTCTGATCTTATTTCAAGTGTTAGCTAAAATAATCAAATGCTTCTCCTTTGCTTATGGTTATTGGGCTAATGTGGGCTTCGAGGTTTCACAGCTTGGAACTGTGAATAAACGAGAACTGTTCGCAGCAATGTTTCTTTAAAGTCCTGTACAATTTGCAATAGAATAGCAAACTTTATCAATTAATACAGAGCCTGCATGTTATTGATAACTTCAACTAGTTGTCGAAATTAGTATCAAATTTGTTTAGTCCCCACGTACCCACAGTTTGTGCGTAATTCACTTAGTTAAGTGCCCGACAGTCAACGCAACTTTTCACTTTAAGAGACATGAATGCAGAATCTTAATTAGTTAAAGTCTTTAGCTAATACTTGTTGTCAAACTTGTAATTGCAACATGACAGCCAGCTCCAGCCACAGCCAACGATGTGCATCTAATCGAACGAAATTCCATTGACTACAGTCAATTGAAAAGTTTTCCATTTTCACGTTTTTGTTTTCTACCTTCTTTCCCTCTTTGCTCTCACACTTAGGTTTAATCCATCGAATATATCGCCTAACTTGCCACAACTTTGCTTCCTTTCTTATTCCTCCTCTCCTGTTTTTGAGTGACATTTTTCGCACCAAAACTTTTGCTCAGCGCAACTTCAACAAGGTTTTCCCCCCCTCCTCTTCTTCATCATAGTATTGTTGTTGTCGCTGCTGTAAGTCATTTTGGTTAAGTGGTTTTACGCGCTTTTCGCACTTGCGAAACAGTTCAGCAAAGTTCAGCTGTTGACTCGCTGTTTACATGTGCAAAATTTCTTATTTGATGAAAATAATTTCACACCATCAAACTCGTCCGCTGGGAGCGAGAAAAGGGTATATAGGTTTTCATTGAAACCAAACTATGTCAACTGAGCTACCATTAACCTTCTCCATTCACAAAATGTGTAGGAAATATTACAATCATATTCTAAGCCCTTCTGTGGGCGTGCCAAATCTGAAATGTTTTACGACGTTTGTTTTACAGCTAATCCCGATTTAGAGGTCTTGAACGGGTATTGTGCAGTCGGCTCCAGCCGACTGATAGGCTCTTGCTTGGACACCTGACAATGAAATATACAAAGTATTCAGCAACATATTCCCCTAGGCACGGCTGCCTCTGGCTTTTGGAATGTTTTGTGAATTGAGAAATTTGCGCGTGCATTATAGGGAAAATGCACGAAAATTTGGCATTAACTCTTAAAGTAAATCTAGATAAGTTGAAATTTTGCATACACTTATGGTAGACTAAATCAGAATTTGGGAAAAATTCGAAACAAACGATTGGAACTCGCCTTCATGTAATTTAAAATGACTTTATTGAATTCATTGCTTAACGAATGCAAATCTAAAAGTCTACAAATAAATTAAGGGAAATCCTAGAGTTTCTGCTTACCTATTGGCATTACCTTTAAAGTGCTTTCGGTATACGCTTCGACTGTAACTTTAGCTCGGCATTAAATCCTGTGGCCCCACAGTGAAGTCCCGCTGAAAACTATGGCAGTGGGCGTGCCGGAGGCAGAGCCACAGGAATTGCAACAAACCAGGGAAAAGCAAATGGAGACACATATTTTAAAGCTTCTGCTGGAAGCAGAAGGAGCAGCCACAGAGTCGCACACACATAATGGCCATTTGTTTGGACCCGTATGTGGTTATGGCTCGGAACGCTTTGGCACAATCAACTACTGAGTTGGCAATTTTTTGGAGCTGGCTAACAAACCTTTCGGTAACCCCAAACCTAACGGGCGGAACTAAGGTAACCAAACCAGAGACCCACCACACACACACACACACACACACACACACACACAAACTCTCTCTCTCTCTCTTTCTCTCTCGCACTCAGTGTGTCTGTTTCTGACGTCTGCATTTGGGTTGTCTAACGTATGACGCTGTTAGGGCTTCCGGTCTAAAGAAAAATTGTAATGTACTCAGTTGGACGACTGGCAGCTGCGCCTCGGCTCGGGCCCCACATGAGTTACGGTCGCACATTCGTAATGATTATGTTGCAGCAGCCACCGGCAGACAGCTAGTCGCCTACCTGAACACAGAGAGACCGAGAGAGAGAGAGAGAGAGAGAGAGAGAGAGAGACAGAGAGGGAGGTGAGGCACATTTTCTCTTTTGGGGCATTCAATTAGAAACCAAAGTTGACGCACCCAAAGGACCTGGCCCGGTCCAGCAACTGTTTATTAATTTCGCCTTAAAATTGCGTAGCTCTGCCGTTGCCATGGTGCCGCCTGCATAACTCTGACTGCAGGCATTGCTGCGCGTTGCTTGGCCACATGGCAACGAGGACAATCAGCCGTCTGATTGCGGCCAAAAGCGCACAAGGCCAACAGCATGACCTTGTGGTCCGTAGCCAAAATATTCTTAGCACTTTGTCTGTGCCTGCGTGAATTTGAAATCGCAAATCAGATTCGCACGGACTCACTGAGCCTCACTTCTGTCTCGCCAGGCGTGAGCTTCAAGTTGGCCAAATGAACGCGGGCAATTGAATTAAAGCGCATGCAGTGCGTCCACGCAATTTATACGAAATCCACTTAGCAGCAACCACTCTGCGGCTTGTGCCACGATTTTAGGCCTGATTGCGTAATTGTGCAAATTACTGACTGCGCAGCGGTTGCATTGCGGCATTGCGGCCAGTGCCATGTGTATTTGAATACATGGGGATCCGAATTATCACAAATTACAGCAGCAACATTTAACAGGAGCATGAAATAAATCGAATAAATATATTATGAATGCGAGACGCATTGTCGCCCCAGTCGAAACGCAGCTAAGGCTAATATGTAGTTAGTAAGGTGTGAGATTTTTGAATGCCTTTTGTAATTTTTGAGATATTTATTTTGTGACTTTCACGCTCGCTGCGAAAACCCTGTCAATTTGGCAAATTGCATCAATTATTGATTGACCTCTACCTGCAGCCCTTTTTTTATTTTTATTATTTTTTGGCTGTTTGCTCTCAACTCAGACAAGTCTCCCCAGCGAGTGCTCGGAATTTGTCAAGCCTTTGTTCGTCAATTCAATATCCAATAACAAATACACTAAGGCTGACATTTCACTGCAATCAATTCGGCCAAATGGTCCACAACAATCGTTGGCCACTCTCCATTCAAGTGTGGGCCGAGACGCCAACTGCCAAATGCGAAAAACAAAATACAAAATACGAAATACGAAATGCCAGATCCCAGATGCCACTTGCTTATTCCAAGCGAATTTCAAGTATTTTATATATTTATTGTGTGCTCTTCTGAAATCTTAAATAAATCAAGCGAAATACTATATATTGGCTTTTGACAACTTTTAGTCATCATTTTGAAATGGAAGCTGAGTTATTTATATAGAAATTTGTCTGATTTTTATAGTATTTTTGATTGCCTAAATTCTAAGGAATCTTAGATAAATATTATATTAAATTTAAATAATATTTTCGACCATATAAATTTCAAGGTACGATAAAGTGACTATTTTTTAATGATTTTTCTCAGAACTATAAATACCCTTGGTCAGAAAAAAAAAAAAAAAAACAATGCACAGCCAACTTGAAAAGATTCTGTTGTAGTCAAGCGAGGCACAATATCTTTTCACATGTGCACACACACAAACACACCCACACACACAAGTTTTTACAGTCATTAGTCGAATGACATGAACATTGTCCAGGCAGTGCTTAAATCTGCATTTAAATGGCCATTAAAATAAAGTCAGATAAGCCTTAGCGACTACCAAATACCCTTCAGCCAAAGCCTGACAATTTGATTGGGCTTAAATTGGTCAAGCGTTTACTGCGCTCATTACGCTCATTATAAATTCATTTCGCACATTAAAGTTGCATTTTTCACTCAGTGGCCACCCACACGCAGCCACATAAATCTCAAGAGCATGTGTCTGCATGTGTGTTTGTGTGGTGCGCATGTGGCTGCCCTGACTTTGCGGCCATAAAAAATTGTCATTAGCATGCCATGAATGCCAAAACCAAAAAGAGGAAAAGTAAAAGCAAAATGAAACCAAAATGTAAAGAGAAAACCACATGCGAGACATTTGTGACTGGCGAAATTCACAAAGAAACGAAGAGAAAGAAAGAAACAGAAAAGAAACAGAACAATATACAAGTACATTTGTCAGAGAAGCAACGCAGAGACTCTGCTCGAGTTGAAGTTGCCACAGATCGGATACAATTTATATTTATTCACGGACAAGCCAAACAATAACAAACATAAATCAAATAATTTGAAAGAGCTAACCAATATTTTTCCTACACACACTCAGATAAACATCCTTTGCGATGTCAGCGCATTAATTCCCGCATCTCTTGGGGACGCAGCGGCGCTTAAGTGTCTTTGGGTTGAAACTTCCTTAAAGAGTCAAGCTGTTGAGTTATGTGACTTGAATTAATTTCATAATTATTTAATACACGTTGACAAAGTTTCGCCGTTCGCCTCTCGCTCTCTTTGTTACTTTCGCCGTCTCTTACGTAATTTGCGAAACTTTCTTGCTTCCACCCGCCAACTTTGGCCATTTGGAGCATTACGCATACGCCCCGTGTCGAGCGTTGTCAAAAGTTCTGGGAATGCCAGCATTTTAATTGAAAGTAAGACAAACGAAAAAATAACTCGGCCCACTTCAATATGAGCCGAATTACTTGTTGCTTCGCCCTTTGGGGACTGCTCCATTCGCCCCTGCAGTTGCAGTCGGCCCAGTTTACTTGGCCGTAAATTATCAAGTGACAAATCGCCTGTCTGCACACTTCTCCTATGTGTTCTGCCACTTGTTTGTTTGCTCTGCAAACCCACAAACACAACAACAACAACAACAAAAGCTTAGACACACAAAAATACACAGTAGACAATGACTACATCGAGCACATTTAGCACGCAACAATCGACACATGTGGCATCCACAAATGACTTGAATGGAGTGCGAAATTTGCAAGACAATTACCTAATTGACACAGTCTGCTAATCGCTTGCCCACTGCAAATACGCTTTGAATACAGAGAGAGATTTCTGCTGTCAATTCCTAAAGCGACATTAGACTGGAATCAAATATTCTTTTAAAAGTTGTTATGAAATCAAGCATGTGGGACGTTTTCCTGCTGTAATCATTTTATTGACTAAAAGCAATTTGAGCTTAAGGTAAGCCAGAGTTCGTGATATCAAGCACATGCCCCGCTACTGGGAATATGAGAAACTTTATGCCGATTGCGCTTATTACAACTCCCAGTGGGCTGGCTGCTTGACTGAAAGCAAACAAAAACTGTGTGATCTAATGTATTTAGGGGCTTAATATGCGGCAAGTGCCCATCAACTAAATAGGCACTTGACATTTTTGAAAAGTTCTATCCCGTCGAGGAGTGTCCGATACACAAATCGCTGTTTTATAAATCTAAATATATTACTATATATATATATTATATTTTTTTATTTTTATATATATATATATATTTGTTTATATATATATATTTTTTTTTATTTTTTTTATTCACATTTTCTAGTCCACGCTATTCACACTTTAACCGCAGAGAAGCCTTACAAATTTTTAAATTCAATTCATTATAAAGGAAAATATCAAATTTATTTTATCTGAATTTTATTTCTTTTGGAAATGCTTTTACTGTCACAAATTGAGCAACAAATACAATTGGGAATACAATTTAAATGAATAAATTATTTGCAGAGTCCTGAGACTCTTTAATGTCCCTTTAACAACTTTCAACCAAATGACTTTAAAGCAGAAGATTAATTTATATGTAAACTATTACACTATTATTTTATTTAGAATGAAAGTAAGTGCTCATGGCAATAACTGAAATTCGACTAAAATATAAGGTGATTAAATTATATCTAAATCAAATCTAACTCTAACAATGTTAGTAAATGAATACACTTGACTTTGATGGCGATTGGTGTACTCTATACCCAAACTCATGCTCCGTTTGTGAGCGTCGGCCTTGCTCTACTTTATATGGAAAATGTTTGTTGCTTTAGCCGAAAATCACTAGCGCATAACAAGCCAAATAAATGTGCCTATTTCACAGTTTACGCCATTTAATACGGCATGGCATTCACAGCTCGCAGCACCGCTCACTCAGTTATTCTCCGTGTTGCATTTCTGTGTATATTAAATGATATAAGCCGCAGAATAAATAGTCTCTTACTATCGTTATTTACTTGTATTTTCCTGGAAACGTGTTCATTACTGATATGAATCGATTTATTTTAAGTTTTGCATGCGCCATTAAATTTGAATTCGGATTCGATGCGCAGTTTGGCAAGCAAATAAATTGCGTGAGTTTTGCCCATTTTTTAAATGATTGGCCGAGTCAGCAGTAGCAAAAAATCAGACAGCAGAAAAACCACATGTTTATGCATTTTTTATTCAACATTCATTATTTATTAAATATTTCATTTAATTCAAAGTTAAAACGCATTCTGTATTTGCCGCTGCAATTAAAATTAAAACATGTACTTAATTGGTTTCTATTGACAGCTAAATCAATTGTAATACTCTTCTGTGACGGCTTCCTTTGGTTTTTGTTTTTGTTTTGTTTTTACTCTTCACTTAACAATTCCAATTAGTATATTAATACAAACACATATACTTGTATATACATTCATACATATATATATATACATTCATATTTGCATATTTGCCAATTGAAATCTAATTTCATTCGTTACTCGACTTTATGCCTGTGGTTTAGTTCAATTTAAAACATTTTAATTTGCATATTGTTATGCACAATTAATTAATACGAGTTGCTATTGGCAATAGAAATTGATTTTCAATTTTTTAATTTATGTATATATTAGTTAATATTTAGCTTAGACTTTGTATACTTTATTTACCTTGTCAATGTTTAACATACAACAGACATTCATGTAGTATTTGATGCTTATCGTATCTTAGTTCGTTTTAGAAATCTGCCTAAATTACGATCAACTTACAAATTCATTTAAAATTATAAAATTTGCGATTACTTGAATATTTATTTATTTTGTCTGAGACTTTTTACTTATGAGTCTTTCACATAGAGTTTTCTACATATACATACACACATACACACTAGACATATGCTTGTTCTCTAGCTTAGTTTGTCTTCAGCTTAGTCTAGTGTTAAGTATTTTAAAATGTTGCCTAACTGAGTTTTACAATTAACACAAACCTTATGAAATAGGTTCTCATTGAAGTGGTCTTCCATTTCAATACTTGGCCTAAGTCTATTTGAATTAAAATATATTTATATATATTTGGCTTCTTTTACTCTTCGCTAAAATTCATTTGAGATTTCCGTTGAAACCCCTTAGCTTAGCTGACAAATAATTTCGTGAGTATTCATATTCATAAATTATTTATTCATAGTCATAGTCGTAGTCGAAGTCATAGTCACATTCAGATGAATACAACAATACAACATTTCACATGTCAACATGGAATTCGTCTTGCTTATGCTCTACTCCACTTAACAACTAACACACATTACGTATACGCCGTGTAGCTCTTCACATTTGGCAAACCAAAAGTACACAAAAGTCGCTGACATTTTTTTGAAAGCTTCATTTGCAGGACATGCAGCAGATGTGGCTTGAGTTGCAGGAGAACAATTTGAGAGTATAATTGTCTGTCAACGTCGGCCACATGGCCTGACATCAACTTTCAAAAAAACTGGGGCTCATGGTCAACAGGACTTTGAATACTTTTGGTTATTCGCCTCGACTCCACTCCTCTCCACTCCCCTCCACTTCCACGTCAATTGCAGCACTCGAGACTTGTTTTGCAGCTCGAAATATGCAATTTACTGGTATGCTAAATTATATTATACTATGCAAGCGTGTCGAACAGCTGTACTCCTAGAACTAAGTTAGCTTAGACATCTGGTTTAATTAGTTTCCCAGAGTGGGCTTACATTGCTATTATATCATATTGAAATACACATCGAAATAACGACTAGTTCTTGTTGACTATATCTAAGAGTTTTCACTTGCTTCGCATGGCGTCTGCTTGTGAGCGCGTCCGTCTCCTTGGGGAAAGATTTGGGAATCGAAATGGAATATTGACTCGATCTCAGATAGCCGAGACTCTTTAATCTCTCTGCCAGCACTCAGTTAAATTTCAATTAATTCTCTTTGTCCCGTTCCAATTTGCCTATTCTCCGTCAGCCTGTCAGTCGGTCGAGCAACGTTTGCCTCCTCGGGCTGTGGCTGTGGCCTGCGCAAATCCCATCAATGTCAGGCTTAGGCTTACTCTGTTTGGCCAGCCGTTGTTTGCCTTCTTTTTCTCTTTCTTTTTCTTTTTTTCTGGGGGTATTCCAAGTTGGGCAACTTATTTTCTTTGGGCTTCAGCTATTTACCTTTTGTTGTGGTTTTTGTTTTTTACGCAGAAAGCCAAATGTCTGCGTTGACAGATTTCCGCGCAATTGGCGAATTTTCATTCCACCAAGAACAACAGAATGTGAAAATAAAAGAGGAAAATCGTGCGACAGTTATGCACAAATTTGAAATTGAAATGGAAGTGACGCATATAGGCGAACCGTAAAGGATGCCAGCATTTTAATGGATTCTCTTGACTCCCTGCAAGGCAGCGAGGTAACCGAGGTGCTGTAGGTATATATATACCTATATATGTATGTATATATACTGTGGAGTATGTTTGGAATTGGTTGTTAACGCCTTTGGGGCCTGCCTAGATGACACGCAGACTGCCGCAGTCGGCGCACTTAGAGACTTGATATCAACGATTTGAGAAGCTGCTTGAGCCAATTGCTTGGGGGCTCTGTTCCATGTTCTCCGCGCTCTGCTCTCTGTCCTCCGTTCTCTGTTCCAGCGCAGCAATTTTCGCATCGTTGTCACTTTATTTGGCATTTATCAGCACTTTTCGCGCCGCACAATAGGACTACAGCCACACCCACTCGCCAAGGCGCCCATGCTCCGGCATTTTAGTTTATGCCACATTCCCAGGCAATTCGCTGTCCTCGCGTTTCTCTGCCTAGAAATGGGTTTCGAAAATCTGAAAAAGGGAGAGAGAAATAAAATACTTTAACATATTTATGCATATTGATTCGAGTTTACATAAGCAATAAATTGCTTTACATAAATTTTACAAATTCAGGACACCTCACTCAGTCATTCAATTGAATATGTAGTGACATACATATATGTAGATATAACTGTTAAGGCAGCATATTTCTATTTGGCTAACACAGCGCCTTAGAGCCAAATGCATTATGCTGACAAGCACCAACACCTCTCCGCTGCCCGCCTTCAGTTGACCCATATATCCGGCCGCATAATTTTGCACCCGGCGTCGACATGATGACCATGTCATGGCGTGTTAATCACCACTGCCAAGGCCAAAAGGCAAATGAGCAGCAGACGAGTGAGTGAATAAAAATACTTCCAACGGACACGCCCACACTGGGGTCGGACAGCACCCGCTGGCTGCAATTAGCATTAGCCACTTGTTGCAGCTCGCTCGAGGCCATGGCCATGGCGCTCCTCTGTTGTTTCTCTGCCCACACTCCTAATAAACTAATATTACTTAACGCAGCATTGACATTCCGCAGCGAAGCTTATTAAAATTATAATTACTGACCATAATTCAACTGTTTCATTACCCGCTTATACTTACAAAGCAGACAAATCGATGTGGACAAAGAAAAACAAATGTTACATTGCAGTAAAATGCGTAGAGTTAGTTGGAAGGCAAGGCTATTATATGAACTACTTGGTAATAAGTTGGAATTTGGATCTGACTCAGTGCCTAAGTAGTATTGTTTTTAAGTTTAAGTTTTACACTTTGTAGATATGTGAAAATATTGTTAAAATAGATTGCTGTTAACATTAAATGTTAGCATAACATAGGCTTGAGTAACTGTTAAGTTCAATTAGCAGAGGAAGGAAAAGAACTAGCCAATGAGAGCAGACAACAGGCAGTCATTTTTCTGTTACTGCAAAGCGAGAGGTGTGAGAGCGAAAGAGAAGGCACAGCTGTGGTTCGATTTAACAGATCACTGTTAAAAGACTCAAGACTGACTGAAATGCCGACGAACAGAGAGACAGTGCGGAAGAGTAAAGGTGTGGCTACATACATATAAAAAAGATGTGATACTAAAAGTTAAGCACAAATCTAAAGATAAATAAATAAAAGAATTCCTTTGCAAAGTTGCTTTCCTTTTTAACAAAAATAAAATTTAAATTTCACTCTTGCTTTTGTGACATATTATACTCTTATTAAAAATTCTGAATCTGAGCTGCATTTCCGTTCATAATTAAACGCATTTGTCGTCTGCCAAATAAAAACCAAATACAATTTCCTTGCTCGGTTACCAACAAGGCAAGAAAGATTTTAATGAAAATATTTTCTCGATTCTTTCTGTGTTTGTTTTGATTGCATTCCTGGATTTTTAATTTGATTTTCCGCTCCGCTCACGTGCACACAGTCAGGTGAGCTGAGATTCACAGTTTAATATGCCACATACCAAAAACTCTGCCGAAATATTCTGATCAAATTTGTTTTTGTGCTTTGAATTTCTATTAATTCGCGCTTCGATTCAGTTGCCTCCAGTCCTTGCCTAACCTTTGACTTTCAGTTATAGGCCCGCCCAATGACTGAACAGATTTGCTGGCATTCAATTAAAATTCATCGAAATGCTAAAAATAATGAGCAAATTCCTGGGTTAATCAAAAATTCAAGAAAATAGTTATAATTTGAGACGAATTTCCGGTTGAACTTTCTTTTTGTATTAAAGTCTATTTGTAGAGGAAGTGATCTGAATTTTAAATTATGTTTTAAGTCTATGGATAATCACAGAAAAATGTAATAATATTTATTAATAAATCCTATAGTGGGCTATACAAGTTGATTTAACATTTAAATTTGTCTTTCAGCTTTTTCTTAACACCTACCCACGAAATACATATTTTTTGCACAATAAAGGCTGGCAGCACTGGCAAGAAGTCTGCCAAAATAACAAACAATTTCCATAGGTTAGAGTTTCGCACATAGGCATAAAATGCTTATACATGCGTGCAAAGGACTCTCAGTGTGTGAAAATGCTTTTTTACTCAGCCGGCAAATAAAAATGAACATGTTGAGAGAGGCAACAGCTTTCATGATGCTCTTCTACTAAGCAAGGAAGTAACGGGACCTCTTGATGAGCAAATATTAATTTTCGTTGCTTTCGTTGCTCTTTGCGCACGCATACATAGAAACATATTTGTATGCGAGAGAGTACAGAGTCACTGGAAGAGAGTAAGAGCGGAGTAAGAAAAGAATCGTGCATAGCAGACCTTCGTTTGAGTTTCAACCACCGCGGCTGAGCGCTCGCAGCGCACTGATGTTGAGGCGCCTTATTTCTGTCGATCGAGCCTAAAAGCAAGCGGCCCGAGCGCATACGAAGTCAAATGCGACGCTCTTTACGAACCGTGTGTGGAAAAAGTTCGCCTCTTCTGTGTGTAGGCTAATTAGCATTAGTTTAGCCAATAGGCTTAATCAAGCTCACGCTCAGCTCAGACTTAGGTCAGGCCTCAACACGTAATCAAATTTCGAATGTATTGATTTCGGTTCTTCTGCCTTGCTGTGCGCTTCTTACAACTATGTTGATTTTCCATAACGCACACAAACACAGACACACAAATCTTGTTTTGTCGATTTGGTTTATTGTTTATTTATTGTTTACGATAATTATAATTCAAGCTTCGCCCATAAGGTTGCTCAAATGAAATTTCAAATATTGTTTATCATTTGCGGGGCGCCACAGTGCTGAAGTGTAAAATGTTTAGCATTAAAATAAATATTCATTAAGAAATCCCCAATGCGGAACCTTTAAGGACGGCCCACAACCCACATTAAGGCGACCCGAGCGGCTCTGCCGTTGATAATTGAAATGAAATTTCAGCCAGCCAGCCAGCCAGCCACAACTAGCAAATAAGAAATGCGGAACTGAACTCCAGAACAAAGGTAAACTTTGCCTTGAGCCTTCTATGGAATTCGGTCCTTTGGCCGCCTTTTGCACACAGTGCAGAGTGCTGGAACGGGATCCGGGCAACTACCTTTAATGCCACTTTATTAAGTATTCATTATTGTCAACTTGGCTTGTGGGTGCGGGCACTGCGGGAATCGGACGGGCTCTGCGGCAAAGTTGAGCCCAGCCGAACCGAACCCAGCCCGTGGGCGAGACTTGACCAGGATGGGTGTGCGAGCTCGTGCAGCCTGGAGGAAGGTGTGTTGCGGTCCGTTGAGATGAGAGGAACTACATCTGTGAGGTGGAACATTAATTGCCAGCGGCACATTGATGTTTATGTAATTAATTTTAATTGCAGTACTTTTCTCCAGCTCGGCTCGGGCGCCAAAAGTTTCGGTTTATTGTTTTGTTGTTGTTTTGTTTGCTCTTTTACAGTTTTATTGGCGGGCAACATTTGCTTTCATGCTGGCATTTGACAAAGAGCTCGCCGCTAACAGCCCAGCAAAATCAATAATAACAGCAATAAAATATTTAGCTACATCGCCGCAGCACACACGGCGCACAGCGCAATAAATAAATCATTAACCGTGCGAGTAAATAAAACGAAGCTAAGAAACATTTAACAACTACAAAGCATGGCTTTGATACACCGTCAGCACTGTAGCTACCTCCATTGTATTTTCTCGACAAATAACAAAGAGCGGCCCAACGGGCGTATACGCAATAACTAAATTATTGCGCATACGCTTCAGCACAATGGAAGCAAAGCAGTCATTGTGCGAGCTCATAAGTAGAGCAGCTGAGAGGAGCTTTTAAGCATGACTGTCATATATAGTGGAATTGAAAAAACAAACGTGAGCATAGGTAGGTAGCATAACTATCCAATACCCTGTACAAAGCAAGAAATGTTAAATACAATACATAATAAACAGTAAATACCGAATCAGGCCAACAGATATAACAATTAGAAGAGCAACTATTATAATTAGCAGATGCATCCATCTGTGTGTCTCTCTTTCATAATTTATTTGACCCTGCCTCACCTATATAGTTCATAAAGTACAAAATATACAAAATGCTACATTCTAAATGCTATATACCATTATAAGAAGTATTTATCGTTATTGAATTAGACAGCTAATTAGTTGGATCTACCTCTAACGATCTATCCTTTTCACAATTGATTTCCTTGATTCTGCACCGCGTGCTCTATATACTAAGTATTTAATAAATACTAAATTAGACATTTAATGAGTTTATGATAATTAATAGATCAACCTCTCTTAATAATTCATTTCTGTGTTCCTGAACCACCTACTCCATAGCCTCATTATATTACTATAAATAGCAGATAATAAATAAATACAATTAATACTTGATAGTATATACTAAATTAATGAAGACTGCTAATGAGTTTTTGGCAATTAGTAGATCTATCTATCTATCTACCTATCTCTTTCTATTCGCCCCTTTTGCGATTTTCTTCTTTGATTCTTAGCCAGGGTTACGCCAGTGCCCGGCCGTCAGTCAGCTGGCCAAAATTTACTGTCTATTAGGCAGCTCATCTTAAACTTTGCTTTATGGCGCCGAGCGGGCCGGGAATGGCCTTTAAGTTGCCTCAATTAGCGGCCGGCCATAGACAAGCTGTTTTCCGCGTGGGCGGCGCTGGGCCAGAAGGACTCTCGGCCCAAAAGCACGGCACATGCAGACAGGACATGCACAACCTGCGGACGTGCTGGCGAATGTTCATTTTAATGAATCGCATGCTAAATATAGTGAGCAGCAGGCGCCATGCCAAAATAAATGAGTTGCTAATTAGGCAGACGAACGGACGGACACACACACACATACACACACAAATAAGTAAATAAAAAAGAAAAACACTTGAAATGAAGCTCGAGCTGATAGCCAGGTTAGGCTATCAGCAGGCTGGAATCTGTTAACTGGATGTGTGACATCATCCGTTTGATGTTATTAACAAACTCTAAAATTCTGTCATCGCTTTTTATTTTGAAATTATGCGCGCACCACGAAATAATTATAGAAAGTGCCGAGCAAAAAGCCATTTAAATATTACAAATGCAAAGTACAGCAGAACATTAAACACTCACGCACACCCACACCCACACACACACACACTCGCTTAGAGAGTATGCAATGAAATTTAATGAGTTAAAAAGATGTCGCTTTAATGCAAAAAGGACAGCCGGAAGTAGACAATGGGCTAAGCCCCAGCCTCAGCTCGGCTCGGGAAAGTAAACTGATGTATTTTTAATTGTTGCATATATTACCATAGATTTAAATTACATCATGGTACCCAAATTATGTATGTGTATGTGTGTGTGGGTGTGGGTGTGGGTGTGGGTGTGTGCCCACGCAGAGGCCAAAGCTCAACCAGATCCTCAAATAACTTGGCAAGTTAATGAGTGCGTAAGCACGCCCAGCACATAATAGAAATGTATGCATAGTACCGTTAACATTTTCATTAAGCATATATATATATGTACGCATGTACATATGCATCCATATTTCATACTTCTTTTGAATTCTGTTTCACTTACGAAACTAAATATTCTATTTGTTCTACTGCACTTTTGCAGCTATTTCAATTGCTGTGCTATGCGTGCTCGGCGAGTTCATTAAAGTGTAGTCTCACTGTATTTACATAAATGTATATTCCGGGCAGCGCAAATGCAAATATTTGTTGTGCTTGTGACAACAGAGCGGACAAGCAAAAAGGCTTCAACAGGCGCCAGCTCTCCCGCCGTGGATTGGGCTCGATGGCTCGATGGGAGACCTTTTTTTGCTGTTGTTGTCTTTTGTTGTTTTGTTTTTATTGTTGTTTTGCTTTGTTTTGTTGTCAGCTCGAAATTGTTTCATATCAAGTTTCAAATGCTCGTCAGCTGCGAGTGAGATAGCATTATTTACTAATTAATATATAGCTCCTGCTGCTGAAGACGTTATCTACTCGACCTAGATCAATAAAGTTTATCTTTCCCTCGGCACGAATCGATATCAATCGATTTTTGAAATTCCAATTGCCACAGCTGAAAAGTTTTCTACATGAACTCAGTTGATTATTGAGTTATTTGGCAAATGCACATATAACTGTGTTTTCTGCTTTGCCATATAGATATGTGATGACTCCGCACGCCCTATCACCGCCGCACTATGTGGTTCTCATTAAGTCAACACAGCTGCAGAGATTTTCCTGCTTGGATTCGATGTGGCGCATCAACAAATAATGTTTTCAGTCTTATGCCCAGGCTAGATTTGCTTTTTGCCGCGCTGTGGGATGAGCAAAAACTGAAAAATGACTCTTCTATGCGATTTTCATGAACTCTACTATGTGGGTCTGCTCGCTTGTGCTCTTCAGTTGTGGTGTAATAAATCTTCTTTCCCTCACCCTCTCTCTCTCTGTGTCATTCTCGGTGTCTCTTTTTGTGCTTACCCTAATCCTCTCTCTACCTCGTCTTATTTACATAACTGTCTGTGTGGCCTCTCGTTTGTAAGCCGCTTTGGGCTAAACATTCATTCACATATTTAGGACTGGCTTAGGACAAGAGTAATTCATATAAATATTATATTTAAAAGAACAAATTCGCAAAGGGAAAACACTGTTTGCCAGCTCACATGATTTTCAGATGCAAGGGAAAATCTGAAAAATTTCAAGTACTAAATAACTGTCCGACAGCGGAATAGCGGAACAGTGGGACACCGGAACAGCTGGGAAGAACTTCATTTATTTGCGCATTCCATTACTTATGAGGGCCGGCGCTTAATTTGGTTGCCCTGCCAAGAAAAATGATGAGCAATTTGCCCGGCGCTATCCAGGGAGCTCTGTGAACTTGAACATTGTGAGAACTACATTTCCGCTGTCCGCTCTCCGCTCTCCACTGTCCGCAGTCTTGTTGTCCTTGCTCTTGTTGTCACCGCTGGAGTCGCTGAGATATTTGTGTTCATAAATTGCGAATGGCCCTAGTCGCTTATGTGTTTAAATTATGTAGCATTATTCAAAATATTAACTTGAATTCACACAGGAACATCACAGGGGCATGCCGGCCTGCAGCTCCTGTCTCGGGGCCTGTCTGCACTTGGTCGCATATTTTAAACAACATTAAATTCCTCGCTTCTTTACAAGTACATCTCTTTTGCTATATTTTGTGAAAATTATCACAGACTCACACTCCAGCTGCTTCAGCTGCTCCAGCTGCTCCGGCTGCTCCATTTGCCCCGGCCGACCCTGTTTAGACCCTCGCTGCGGTCTGTTTGAGAGTTTATAAAATAAAATTAATTTGGCTGCGGCATGCGTACAGTGCGTATTAATGTATGTGGACAGGGCGCAAAACCGACATCAGCTCATTACTCAAAGAGAGTCTGAGAGTGAGACAGAGTGAGAGAGGGAGGGAGAGGGATAGAAAACTGCGGGAATTTCAATTTTAATTCACTCACAGCGATTAAATAATGTATAAGTTACCCAGGCAGGGATTTCGTGACAAGATTTGATTGATATGCCAAGCACGTTGATGGGCGGGGCTAAGAGAGGAAGCAAATCATAGCGACAAATCGAACAAGCAGCAGGAAGTGCAGAGGCAGAGCTGACAGCCAGATAATATTCAATATATATTATAATGATATTTGTCTCATCGATTACTGCGACTGTGATTACTGTGGAGTGATTCAAGTTATGTAAACTTCTTCGAGTTAAGGCCAACTCCTTTTTCACATTTCCATGTTAACCTATACCACATTAAAGTCTGCAAAATATATTATTCTGTAGTCAAATCTGCAAACTCAACACTTGTTTGAATTCAACTACGATTTTATATATCTATAATCTCACGTCACATAAAAAAAAGCCAGCTTCATCAAACGCCTCCGAATTGATGTTGTCTGTGGCGCTGGTCTAAAACAAGTAAGAACGTTGCAGTCGGGCGCTACCGACTGCGGAATACTCATTCACAGTCCCTTTGTAAATTTAATTTAATTTGGCTTTAAAAAAAAATTAGTACAAAACAATTATGCTTTTTGATTATATTGTAGCTTTTGGTAATTTTTATCGAGTAATCGATAATTATTATATTGATCGTGCACTTTTTGAGTACAAATGTATGGTAATTTTCGTTAATAGCTTTCGGTCACACCTATTGCAGATTCTTTAGCGTTTGCTTACATTACAAAAGCGCGCTCTTTAGCATTCTAAGAATTGCGATGATTTCTGGATTTTCTAGCTGTTGTTGTAGTTTTGTCAGATGACGCTCTGTTATTACCTTATTGTATTTTAGCTACCAGTTTGCAAAGCAAAGCAATAGCGTGGGCGCTAAAGGCGTCGCAAGTTATGTTAGAGTGGCGGAGGTTCAAGTCTCCATCAGGGTTGAGTTTCTTTTTTTTTCATACATATTTCGTTTTTTATAAAATAGATATTTTATTCTTCTTAAAAAGCCCTCATATATGTATGTACGCATATATGCATGTATATGTATGTACATACATAAGTCTGCACGCATATGTAGCATCAAGCATTCCAGCCTTTCTTATGCACGCGCTCATTTGTATGTGTGTATGTATGTACACATAAATGCATACTCTAGCGTTGAAATGAGACTGATTTGTTTTTGCTTTGTTTTTGAATTTACCATCCGCTACTCTCATAACAAGAATCTTATTTTTGGATTTCATTTTAATTACTATTGTTGACAGTAGGCGGTAGCGCTGTCGGCAAAGGCGCCGGCTAAATATGTTTTTGTTATTTTGACAAACATGGCTTGGGTGCGAGTTCAAATCCCGCGGAAAACTCTTTTTTGTAAATTGAAAATTTTGTTATTTTAGCTTCTTTTATATTTTTTAAATATTTAAATTTTATTTTTAAATTTTATAAAAATGTTTCCTTCCGTGTTATCAATGCCTATTAAGCCTATTTGTATATACATGTACATACATAGATAGCTCAGGCATATAAATGTCGTAATTTGATACTACAAATGCCGATTGCCACGCCCCTAGTGGCCGTAGACACATCATTTTTGGCCAGTTCTTAGAAAGAGCTAACGGTAACGTAAATGCGAAATTTGAATGCTTACGCTCAAAAAATGTGAAAATTACAGGGTATTTTTCGATATGCCATGCCCCCAAAGAGGCGTGATAATTATTTTTGGGGCATCGATAGAGGAGGTTACCAGTAACTCAACTATCCAAATTTGAAGCTTCTAGGTCTTAAACTGTAGGAGATATAAAGTTTTGCGGTTTGCCACGCCCCCTTTGGGCGGATATATATCCACCATAGCTTGTTGGACTTGGGTGGTCAACTCGCGTATATATACCAAATTACAAGTCTCTAGCATCAATAGTGCCTAAAATATAGCCAAATTTGAAAAATTACTATATCTTCAGGTCCGATTTGCCACGCCCACAGTAGGCGTAGACATAAAATTTTTCCATCAGTCATTATAGAATTATAGCATTAGCTCACGTGCGAAATTTCAACGTTCTAGCTTTAGAACTTTAGGAGATACAGTTTTATCTGATTTGCCACGCCCCCAATGGGCGTAGATATATCCACCATAGCTTTTTGGACTTGGGGGGTCAACGCGGATCTACATACCAAATTTCAACTTTCTAGCTCTTCAACTAACATGATTTCTGGTATATCGGAAAATGCATTTTCCGATTTGCCACGCCCCTAGTGGGCGGATCGGGAAAATTTTAACACTTTATAAATCGGAGCTATACACGAGTATGTGTTCCAAATTTCAAGTCTCTAGCTTCAATAGCGGCGAAATGAACTGCGTTCATACGGACAGACGGACAGACGGACAGACGGACAGACGGACAGACGGACAGACGGACGGACGGACGGACAGCAAGACGGACATTGCACAAAACCAATATACTAATTCACTTCGTGAATGAGTATAAAAACAGCGGGAAAAAAGTTCGCTGGCTCGTAAAATGAATGATTGTTTCGCACTCATGTGTGGAATCGCACATCCATTTCTAAGAAGCAAACCAAAACCGAGACCGAGACCGAGACCGAAATCCCGACCCAGTCTCCCTCGAGCCATAATGACATGCAGGTCCTCAGCATGTTGACGAGCTGTCGCTCGTAAAATGAAATAAAATAAAATACAAAACAATGCGAGCCAGTGGCATAGGAGTGAAGCATAGTTATCACGGCCCAGGACAGGGCAGGGCAGGGCTGTCCCAGAGAGCTGGCTCTCGTGATATCAATCGCAATCGAGCTGCCAACTCTGATTAAAATAATGATAATGTTCACTTCGGTTTTTGTCAACTTTTCTGATTACTTTTTCTTCGACTTGGCTCTTGGCTAATGTGATTGACTCTCGGCCAAGAAAGACAGCTGCATTAATTATAGCCAAAAAAAAAACGCATTAATGACTTCCACCGACCTAAAGTTTTTGCTGGACAGGAAAAAGGCGTGGGCCCTAAAAGGTTAAGTAAATTTTGGCTTAGAGAGAATATAGATATTTCCTGAAATTCACAGAGCATCAACTAGCCGCCTAAACTTTACAGCTCTGTCGCTTTTGTTTGGCATGTTTTTGTTTTTTTTTTTAGCTGTAATACCTTGAGGCAGAGTTATGTGTGTACCTGGACCATAAATTATAGGGCGTGCAGCTGCCAGCTTTTCCATATATATACATATATATATTCTTTTACTTTTTTTACACATTTTTTGTGCGGACACGCCCAGACAACTGGCCTGCCCTCAAAGGGAATGGGCCCAGCTGCCTTTCTGGCGCATTTATGGTTATATTTTTAAGAACTTTTGTAATGCTCTTTGCCAGAATTCTTCGCCTTCCAACCGAGTTTCTTTCGTTCCTTCGTTCTTCCGACTTCCACGAAAGTTTTCAACTGGCATTTAGCAAAGTAAAAGTTTTTACTACTTTTGCATAGATTTTCTTTGTCCGTTGCATAAAGCTGATGTACCTACCCATTCGCAAAAAATGTTACTGAGTATAATGGGCCGTCGCTCATATAACTTGGTACAAAGGGGGTTAACAACATTTCTATTGTGTTCGTTTATGATTTATAGGGTATCTCGGTGTCCTGCCACTTGGGCTGATATTGTTTCGCATCATGCTTGAAAATTATGACCACCATGTCGAGAGATGTCTTTGTTTACTTTCCCCCATTCAGTTTCCTTCAGTTTTCTCTTGCGCTTTCTTTGCTGCTCGCACATAAATTAAGAAATGACGTTGAAAAAAATAAACACTCAAATGATTGTCTTTGTTGTTGTTGTTGTTGTTGTTGTTGTTGTTGTTGTTGTTGTCGCCTAGTCTGACAGCTCATGCAGAGGCCTGCCTTAGCTGGGCAGCTCTGACATGCTCCCAAGTCCCGAACCCGAGCAGTTCAAGCGCCGCCCGCTGACAGGTGTTTCGTGCTTCTACGCAATTACAACGCCTCGATGAGTTGCGCCAGACCCGAAACATACACTGAGAGAGAACTTTCGGCATTGCGAAAAACAAAGAAATGAAAGAAAATACTTTAAAAATACATAAGAATTTTTTCGTTTTTCTTTAGACTTACATGAGAGTTTTTTCAGTGATTCATAGTATCAATTGGGATTTTCTCTCAGTGTATATTCCCTTTGGCTACACCTGTTTACATATTGTCTCCATGGGCCAGGCATTTCCCTCTGATTTTGTATGAACTTTTTATGCTCGCCGCTGCATAATTATTACAGCAGCGCAATGACAAAGCCGAAATCCTTGATAGAGGCGACGCCTCTGCCTCTGCCTCCGCCTCCGCCTACGGCCAACGGCCTTTACTATTCATACAGGCACGGATTGTGTTAACATTAAGTATACGTATTATGATTGTAGACGCAAGGGTTTTTGTTCGCCAGGACGACGAGGCAGATATAAAATTACAAGCAGTTAAATTGGATTTGAAAGGGAAGCTGCACAGGTAGCACGAGATTGACAAACGCTCTCAAATAAGACTCAAATTTCAATGGAACTTGGAAGAGAAAGCGAATATAATGTGAATGTGAATGTGAATAAAGGGAGTTTAAAGCCCAATTTGGCAAAATAAAATACAATTTAGATAATTATTGAATGGAGACTCACACTTTGGCAATCGTTTTGCAGAATGGACATGAAAAGACTGAAGCCCTGACCGAATTATAGCCCACTCTGGGCTGTTGCTGAGGCAGTTATTAAAAGGCGTTTTTCGTTTCATTTCACTTGTAATTATTAACTTGGCCATTTCCAGGCAATAGGCAAAAGGCAACTGGCAAAGGCCATCAGGCAGCGGGCAATGCATTCAGCTGAGTTGGCCTGAATTGCCTTTTCAACTTTAATAAGAGCCAAGCCGCAAGCAGTTCGCCAAGTTGCCGCTGCTCGACTGCTGCTGCTCGAATCATTAAACACGAAATTTAATTAACTGTTGATAAAGTTGCTAATAAACGCGCATCCGCCTCGCGCCCGGCAGCAGAGCCTGTGGCTCATATTAAGTGGCATTAAGCCGTGCTGACAGCACAACTCAAAGAATTCGCAGAACTGTCATCGGGTGTGGAGCGAGCAACGCCTCCGGTCCGGCTGCCAATCTGGCGACCCAGCTCTTTTGTGGTCAGTGGTGCGTGCCGTGTGTGCCATGTGTGGTGCTCGGCGGGTCATAAATTATATAGAAGCACTCACTATTTATGCTGAACTCTGTTGAACCGAACAATCTTCCGCCAGGACTCGCCACGTGCTGACCAATGTTTGCCATCCGCATCCGTTTTCAGCACACCTGAAGTTCACACTGAGAGGGCGCACGTGCAGGCAGCGCTGCCACGCCCTACAATTATACGCATTTCTCCCAACATACATATATATGTATATATTTATATATGTATATATTTGTGTGTTTGTATAACTCGATTCGACACTTCTTGCCCAATTTAATTGGGCATAAACGCCGTTCGCTTTTATAGACGTTTCCCATCAATAACACAGTCAGCTGCAAATGCCCATTAAACGTCGTCACGTGCTCCGCACACTTGGCCCAAAGCAAGAAAACAAATATTTTTTCAGTAAATTAACAACCTCTCCATGGACTTTTAGCAAAACATGAAAGTATAAATTCAAAAAGAGAAAAACACAATTCTAAACAAACAAAATCGTATTTACTGATTAATTTCTGCTATGTTAACAGAGCTAACTGTTAACTTTAATATGCTGTTATCTTAACAGACTGCATCCAGTATTGCTTACATCAATTTCAGTAACAGTAAGCAATAAATAAATTGAATAAAATTAAATTGTAAAGAGCTCGTTTTTACATAAATACTTTTTAGTTAAAGCATTACAATATTCCAGTCAATAATTAAGGTTTGAGTTTGAGAAAATCTTTCATGTTAAACAATATATATTGTATAAAGATTAACATCTTAAAATATATGTATAAATCCCACATATTTAAACGTGGATTTGAATGCCACGAATGTGATCATCATGAATAAAAAATAGATTTAACTGTTATCAAATTAAATATATTTTGTCGTTAATAAATCTCAAATATTTGCATGTAAATCTCTTTCAGGAATTCCCATAAGATATCGATGTGAGAGATTTTTTGTCTTTGTGGAACTTTGTTCAGCTATCTGCGGCATTCAGCCCAGTGTGAATTGACAGCAAGGCGAAATGAAAATTCGGCAATGCTATGAGCTACGTGCCCGGAATATGGATCAGCATTTCCCACCTCCTTGGGGCCATGGCAACAGTCGTATCGGGCACTTTTGATGAGTGAGTTAAATGCTTCAACTGTTTGTTTGCAGTAGAAGACAGAAGGATAACAGGGGGAGTACAGTCGGCGATCCCTGGAAGCTCTTCGGCCCAGCATAATCGCTATCCACAGTGCACAGCGAACACGGAGAGACGGCCTAAATGAGGGTATCTATTTTGACTAGGAGGCACATTCCCAAATTTATTGTATTTTGGCGTAATTTTTATGATTTATTTATCATCTACTCGTAGTAACTGGGCGAACTTTGGGCCCTGCCCCCCCGTTTTATCGAATGAAATTTATGACCATCAATTTTATTTTGATGTATGCTCCGAGTTTTTGTTTTAAGCGCCCAAACACCAGGGACATGGCCTTGTGGTTGAGAGAGAGACAGAGTGAGAAAGAGAGAGAAGGAAAAAAAACAGTTGGTAGAAAACTTTAAGCTCATAAATTCCATGTGCCATTCGGCAGGTGTTGGCACATGTGGGCAGACAGGTGATGCGGGCTTACCACGTCGTGATAGCGGCCTCATTTGCGGAATGCTTTTCTCACCTAATCCTGACCACTTTCAGTCGTGAATGTATTTCCATCGGCCTAATAGTTTCTTACCTATGTTGTTTTTCTTCAGCCTCGTCTAATTGTTTGCTCAACACCTTGGCTAACTTCCTGGCTGACAGAGTGCTCCCAGCCCGAAGCGCTCATTGTTCCCGGCTACCTCGCTCGTTGGCCATACAACATAATAAAAGCTTGTTAACTTAATTGCTTAATTGGCCTGGCAATGCCATGGCCCAGGGGGGGAGTGGGAGCGGGTAGCAGAATCAGGTATGCCGGCGAAAGCAACGCAGCTCTAATGAAAATGTTGTTTTCCCTTTTCACCTCACACATTAGGCTGATTAGACACGGGCAACGGGAATAAAAATAGAGCCATGTGGATATAAGTACATACCGCAGACACACACACTCACACACACACGCATACACACATGCAAACGCACACATGTTTATGTGGAACGTGTTGAGTTTTACATTACTAAGCTAACTCGAATCTCACACCCCTTGATAAGTTGTAAAGTTAAAACGGCAATTGCAATTTTATTTAATTATACTCTAATGAAACTTTTGTACTATAGCTAAATACAGGGTTTAGTTAACTAAATAATTATTTTTCTAAACGAATACCAAATTTATTTCTTTGAATTTATATGCAAATATAAATAGAAATTAAGAGAAACCCCACACATTTACATTGCTTATTAAGTATGTCAAATTACATAAACATGTTAGTTTTCATTGCCAACATAACTGTAGGTAAACATCTTTCTATTTAATGTAAGTGTATAACTGTTATATATGTATGTATATAAGTATCGTGGGTATATGTGCAGGTATGTAAGCTAACATTAAGCTGCTTTGAATACAGCGCATATTCAACTGTTATACATTCCATATTTATGCAATCGAAGCTAACAGACCACTGTTATGATATCCAGACCTTCCTGTTCACGACTGAGTCTTTTAACAGTTCTGCCTAATTAAGATGGCTGTCTTCCTGTTAAGCTAGTATTTATGTTAAATAACATTTACGACTGTTAAACATATATTTACGTTAAGCTACTCTTAATGTTAAACTACATTTAAGACTAGGATAAATAAAAATTTATCTGCTCTGCAACTAACCGATATGATAATATTTCATTACGTAAACGATATTCTCATATAGTTATATACCCAATATATTATAAAGAGTAGTTCATAGTGCCACTATCACTACGCACACACACTTGTCATTTAGTTAAGAACAGAGATTTGCCCTTTAATGCCAGGCTGTCGTACATACATAACTACTCTGAGTCCCTGAGACAGCTGCTGCTGCTGCTGCTGCTGTTGCGCTATCGATTACAGTTTGTGCAAAGCCAGTCACCCCACACAAGGAGGCGCACATGAGAGACAACCGATGGCCAACGTCAATTAGACATTTGCCATTTGCCATTTACCATTCGCCATTTGGCATCGGGAACTTCATTAATCGCTTTTATTTCCTTCAACTGGCAGACTGTCGGGCTGTCAGTCAAACTGGCTTATGCAGCAGCTGTCGTCAGCATCAATCCGTTTTAGCTAATACACATATTGATGTGAATGTTGGAAAATATAAACGTGTTTCATTAAATACACACACAGAGAGAGAGAGAGAGAGAGACACTAGCCAAATGAAACACATGCTTCATGAGACGACGTAGCCGAATTTAAGAACTGAACTCAGATCGCTTAGGGCAAACATTTTATTTTACGGCCAAAGATTTTACGCTGTGACTGTAAGTACATATTGATATCATATTATGTACATATGTCTGAGTGTATGTGTAAGTGTGGGTGTTTGATATCCAGCCAACGACCTTCTTATTGTTGCCATTAAATTCACACGCACACACACATGAATAAAGCAGAGGGGGCGTGGCGCATTATGCTTGATTTTTATATGCAACGATTTATTGTAGTATTGGTTTAATCAGGCTCTTTCGATTTTACAGCGCACTTGGCCACTTTTAGTGTGATTGATTGACATGGGCAAAACGTTTCGCTGTTAGGCAACATTAAAGCTCCACAGCAACAGCAGCCAAATTCAGATTGCTTTTGCATGGTTATCTTGTATAATTTAAATAAATATCGGAATTCATTATGCGAAAAACCAAACTGAATTCAAAATGCCAATTGGCCATTTCGGAGTGCTATACATAATGTGAATTATTGTTGAATGCAACAGTAAATGCTGGACTTCGGCTTATCAGCAACAGTAACAGCAGCAGTAACAACAACAGTTACAGCAACAGCAGCAGTAACAGCAACAGCAACAGCAACAGCAGGAGCCATCGCATTGGGAGGCGCATAACTGATGGCATGCCGAGACTCAAACAAACGTCAGGAAAAATGTATTTTTTTGAAAAAAAAAAAAAGTAGAAATATGATCACAATTGTAAAGTTGGCATTCTAAAGAGTCAACTTGCTCGGGTCCCCTCCAACTGGGCGAGTTCGGTGGCATTTGCCATTCACAGCAACCAGACAGCAAACAACAAAATACAATTTAGTTGTAAAAAAGTTTAGCACTAACTCGCTCTGGCAAAGTTGTTTACAGAGACAGCGAACTGCTGGAGGTGGGGAGGGAGAGGGGGGATGGAATCTGCTTGGTAAGCCCCTGCCAGCTGCTTCAAGAACTCCCACAACGAGCTGAAACTTTTTCCGACTTCGTCTGCTGCCAGTCCGGGTCCGACAATTGCCGTGCACAATTCCAGCTGCAGTAGTTGCAGTTCTCATGCATAATGCATCAAATGTGCTGCTGGCGCCCGAGACGGGACCATCAACTATATCACTTACCGTTCAGTCACCAGCACGCCGTGATTTCACTGTTTTTAGTGAGCACCGTGAATGAGTGTGTGTGTGTGTGTGTGTGTGCATTTGAATACAAGTATTCAAAACATTCATTTTATGTGCTTTATTTTATGCCAAGCCGTGCTTTCAGCTTATTTACTCACACACTCACACCCACACACCGACACACATCATGTTGCCAACGGGTAATTAGAATCTGGGTATGATAGTAGTGTGTGCCACTACTAAATGCGACCCGACTGAATAATTCATAAATTAAAGGCCTCTCGGACAACAGCTCTGAAATTGCGTTCATATGCTTAGTTTATTCATGTCTGTCTGTCTGTCTGTCTGTCTGGCTTCAAAGCCAACCGCAAACATGGCCAAAATGTAAACAACAACAACAACACAGCAGCAACAGCAACAAGAAGACCTTTTCATTTGTATATAAGTATGTATGCATTTAGATTTCAAGTGTGAGCAAGTCAGATAAAAGAGAGATTTGAGGGAACATGTTTGCATAGGCAAGGACCCAGGCTAAACTCTGCTTGATTTGCTAAGCACGGCAGAAAACAGTTGCCGAATTTCTTTGTGTGAAAACATTTCAATTCTGTCAGCAAGTCTGAGGTCTTTAGAAACCCAATTATGTACTTAATCGATATGCCAAAGAATATAATTTAATAACAAGTCCTACAGATGTCTAGCTAGGCAGCTCCAAGGCGACAGGTCAAACATCCAATGCAGCCAACACAGCGTAGATAGGGTATTTAATGTCAGCCAAGAGTAATGTTTTATTATTATTATGTTTTTTTTTTTTTTTTAATCCAATACTGTCTAACAAAACAATATCCATTGGCATTAGTTATAGACTTAATAGAATTTATACACTAACATTGTCTGTTACTGCTACTGTTGCTGCTGCTATTGCTGTTTCCGCCACTCCTTCTGCTACTGCTACTGCTGCTATTGACTTTTCTGCTACTGCTTCTGCTGCGGCTTCTGTTGCTGTTGCTACTGCTGCACTGCTGTTATTGCTGGTACTTCGGGAATTACTGCTGCTCCCACGTTCTACTGCTATTACTGCTACTATTGTTACTGCTGTTATTGTTGCTACTTCTGTTATTACTGCTGCTTCTGCTGTTGTTGCTGCTGCCGTTCTGCTAATGCCATAAAGAATCTTTTAGTCAAATAGAATTTCAATGCCAGCGTTATTTATACATTTTATGATTGGCCATTTCAGTTCAGAGTCCCAGACACAGACAGTTAGCCCATAATGTGCTGCCCATAAAAATTATAAATAAATAAGGCCAATGGAAATTATTCAGTGTCAAGGCTTCATATTTATGAGAGAGTGGGCCTTATCATAGGCAACGGCTGTTCACCATTTACCAAGCCATTTATCCGACTATTGCAATTGGCTATTTGTGTGCATATATTATGATCGATTTCTCTTTTAGAACGAGCTACCCCTTGCGTATACCACCTGGTCCAAGAGCTTGCCACGTATCGTATACTTTATTTTACTATGGCAAAATTTTTGACAGGTGACTTTTAACTTACATGTAGACTTTTGATACACAAAAAAAAAAAAAAAAAACTTAAATAGTTCATTTAAGTAGATTTTTTATTATGGTATAATATAATTTTTATATATATGTATGTATCAGCAATAAAAAAAAAGTATCTCTAGTCAAATCTGCTCCATGAGGAGCTACCACGAGCCCTGCTCTTCCTTTAGGATCACGAAATAAACAACAAACAACGCACGCAGTTTGTGTAGCGACTGCTCTTGGGCTTAAGTTTTGGGCTCTCTAATTACATATAGTACGCTGTCATAGTCGTAGTTTCTAGTACTTAGTTCACCGACCTCCATAGTAAATTAAGAATGTCTAGGGCGTACCGCATACCGCCATGCTTAAAGAACAAACTTAAATTGATTTTTGTCGGTAATTTAATATGGATATGGCTATATCACGACATGACTATACTTAGTTCGTTGCCCTGATTGAGAATATACATATATCTATAATGTTACATAACTGAATGTTACATACACTTTCACAAAACCATTATAAGTGTATAGAGCTATTTGGGTAGATATTGCACGGAGCTTCTTTCAAACTTGTTTTCATACTATCCACACGTAATGAAACTAGTTGATACAGTTTTACATGATCGCTGCAAGCAACATTTATATGTGACTCCTTACAAAAAATTACAATCTTTTAAGCACAATTTGGAAGATCGCACTTTGGGCAGCACTTCGGTGGAAAGCCATCCATTGGGGGATATGAACTGATCGGATACTTCCGTGGACAGCAATTCGGTGGTACACCTACAACCTCACTGACCGCCCCAGCAATTGCCATCAAAAATGTGAGCAGTAGAATCCACTTCATCACGTTGTAATCTTCGAGTAACTGGTTTGTTGGCCCTTGTGCTGACTCACTTTATATAGCCAAGTGAATCGAGCATATCTAATTAGAATCTGCTTAATTCAACTAATACTCGTGGAAAATTGTCGCCTTGGATTATCGTTCGGTAATTAATTCGCTCCTTTACTTTCTAAATACCAAAGTTCGTCATTATATAATAAAACAGTTATGTAGCTAAAATGCATAAATTGAATTATCAACACAGACATATATGAAACGGCAGGAGCAACAAAACATTAAAAATTGTTATTTACTGCTAACCATACAGATCTAAGTATTACGAGTCAGTTTCTCCGACAAATTTAATCGAATGACTAATATATCTTCGAGAATGACAACTTAATAAAATACATTTGATACATTTTCAAAAGAAGCGTTTATAGTTGACTCCTTAAAAAAATCGGGGTCGAAACTTAACTTAACTTTATCAGGCGGAACGCAGGAATGCAAATAGCATCGTGGGCAGCATCCCGGTGGAAAGCCGGGAACCAGAAAAGTGTTTTTAGATTGATCACATTCATGTGTTTATTAAAGCAAAAACAAATTGTTCTTGTTCCCATTTTCAATAGGTTCAGGGCATGAAAATAATATATATATGCATACATACATATATACAGTCTGCAATATTTATGTTAAAGCGATTCTCTGAAATTCAGAAAGACAAGAGCATATTTACTTTTGGGGAGCTGCCTTAAATATTCTTCAATTGATATTTGATTTTCTTGCTGACTTTCGGTTTAGTTAAATTTAATTTAATTGGGGCATGCCCTCTGGTGCTTAGCCCAGGCTATGTTGTTTGCTTTTATTGGCATGGCTGTCGCATTGCTGCACACGATTTATTCCAGCAGTGGAAATTACTTTTTCACTCACTGTTGACTTACCACCTGAGCGCCTCTGCGAAAGTATGCCAACGTTGATTCTGCCTCGCAGCGCAACAAATGAAATTTGCCAGCACAAAAAGCATATGAAACTCATGCCAAATGCAGTCTCTGCTCTGCTCTGCTGTCTCCTTCCCGGCTCAGCTGCTGCTTCATCAGCCGGAGAGCCATTCTGCACGAGCTCTGCCTTTGAGCTACTGCAAATTCCATAAAAGTCATGCAGGCTCCGAACTAAGTTTCAGTGGGCCGCGCTTTGTGAGGAAATAGATTGCATCATCGAAATATTTCCTCTCAATTTTTCTTTCGATTCCCGCTCTATCCTGTTGCTTTCTGTGGTAAGCAGGTTTCCCTCTTTTCCCTCTCGTATTTTCATGTTTGCCGTCAAATGATGAGTTGGCAAAATAATATCGACATTTCTCTCACTAAACTATTTATACTGCTGCGCCTCCTGCTCCTGCTCCTGCTCCTGCTACTCCTACTGCTGCTGCCTTTGCCAATTCGAATAAAATATAATAATAAATTGACTTTGAGTGACATTTATCTGTGAAGTGCATTAGCTGAAACACTTTTCAATATTTTGCATATCACTTGAGAGCTGCATTCTGTCATGGATTAAATATGCCCTTATCGAATAAACATATATCAGAAAGTATCTAAAGAGGAGGAGGGAGAGACAGCTGTGCAGTCTCTTGATTGAGAAGGAACGAAGCCCACTATGATTAATATGGAAACATGGACTACTCACCCTGTCTCAGTTACATCGCCTGCCCGCATCAGCTCCATCAGAGCCAACCACGACGATGTCCAGCTCTGGCAGCTCGGCTGCGCTCTGGAACAGGCACTCGCTCGTCTCCAGCATGCTGATTCCCGTCGTGTTGTCGGAGCTGACGAAGGGCGTCTCGCTGAAGCGCACCTCCACCGTCTGCTCGTCACCGGAGTCGATGTAGTCGCCGTCCTCGTCTGTGCGCCGGCGAATGCGACGGGTGAGCTCCACCTGCTGCTGCTGCTGCTGCTGCTGTTGCTGCTGCTGGGACTGGGACTGGGACTGCAATTGGGACTGGCAGCCGTGGAGCAGGGCAGCGTTGATGCCGCGTCCACTGAGTATGGGGGAGACGGCGCCGTTGCCGTTGCCGTAGGTGGGCTCGCGCGGAATGATGAGCAGCTTCTCCTTGGGCAGACAGGTCTCCTGGGTGATGCCGTTGTCGTCCGGATCGTCCGCATCCAGCCTGCCGCCCGGGCCGCCCTCGCCGTTGCCGTGGTGGAGGCGCGGGCCGCAGGTGTTGCGATCGCTGCGATTGTAGCCGCGGGTGATGTTGATGATGTTGTTGTTGGAGGGATTGAAGCAGGGCAGCACGTGCTTGAACTCCTTGCGGAAGTTCTCGTTCAGCCAGGCATACAGGAAGGGGTTGTAGCACGTGGAGCTCATGGCGATCGAGTGGGCCACGAAGAAGAAGAGCATGTAGAGCCGCCACTCATTCGACTTGTCGTCAAAGTCATCGAATATGTTCACCAGGTTGATAGGCAGCCAGCTGAGTCCAAACACGGCCACCATTGCGATCAGCATGCGATTCGTGCGCTTCTTGCGATCGCGGTCCGCCTCCTCGCGGCGCGACGACTTCGAGCCGGGCTTGGCCCTGGCCCGCTGGTTCAGCTTGACTGAGATCCAGACGTAGCAAATGGATATGATGAAGAAAGGCAGGACGAACTGCAGCGTCGTGGTGATGGCTCCGAACACCTTGCGGTAGTGCTCCGACGGCCAGTTCTCCTCGCAGACGGTGACGCCGTCCGTGATCACCTGCATGTAGGCCTGGGCAGCCGAGGTGGCGTCGGGCGCGGGATAGCCGTAGCTGCGGCCCCAGCCGCTGGTCTCATTCACGCCGATCAGCTGGGTGGCGTTGTCCATCACCTCGTTGGTCATCTTCATGTACATGCCGTAGGGCACCGTGGCCAGCAGGGCGATCACCCAGATGCTGACAATGATGCCGATGCACGTGGAGAGCTTCATGCGCGGGTGGAACGGGTAAATGATCACGAAGTACCGATCGATGGCAATCGAGGTGAGCGTCAGCGTCGATATGTATATGCTGCAGCCCTGGGCAAACGAGACCAGATGGCAGAGCGTCCGGCCGAACGCCCAGCGGCCCATGAACGTGTACAGCGGCGTAAAGGGCACGGCCAGCACGCAGAGCAGAATGTCGGAGAGGGCCAGGTTGGTAATGAATATATTGGTGACCGTCTGCATGGCCCGATTCCGCAGCACCACGTAGCAGACCAGCACGTTGCCAAACACGCCCAGCACAAACACCGTGGTGTAGAGCACATAGAAGAAGATCTGCACGAACTGATTGTGAATGATGCCTGATTTATCGCCATCCGCGGCGTCCACACTCAGGCTGGCGACGGTGCTGCTGCTGGCGGCGGTGCTGCTGGGGAAGCTGATGGTGGCTGCGGGGCTGATGGTGGTGGTGGTGGTGCTGCTGCTGCTGCTGCCGTGCGTCGCCAGCGTGGCCAGTGTGGTGGTGCTGCTGCCACTCCAGTTCATGCCCAGCACATGGGGCAGCTGCGTGCTGACTGAGACCAGCCAAGCGTTAACCGTCTCGTTGCTTACATTGGCCATGCTTAAGGACTTTGTTTGGATACCTAATGAGTCGCTTTCCAGTTGGAGACTCTGCTCAAGGGCGGGGGCCAATGGCTGTAGCTGTGTGACTGCGACTGAGTGGATTGCTGTTGTTGCTATTGTTATTGCTGCTGTTGCTGTTGAGTCCTGTCCGGTTTTACCGGAAGTACGCCACTTAAGCAGCCATTTCCGTCGTCTGGGCCGGATCACGTTTCAAGTTTATCTTTATCTTTAGCCTTAGCTTCAGCTTTATCTTGAATGCCTTGTCACTCGTATTCAAAAAGTTTGCCTCAATATTTGGCGCATTGCTAATTGCTCCAATGCTAAAAAGATAGAAGAAATTCAGAAAAATCATTAGCATTAGATTTGTAGTATAAATGTAAAAGTTCATCCGACCGGAATTGCTTCTTAGTTGGAATTTGAAACTTAGTTTGCTTACTGCTTGCTCACTCCCCCACCCCCTCCCCGTGCACACTTTCATTTATAGCTGTTGTCCCGAAGGATTAAGCTATCCCCTTGCCAGCCATCTGCCTCAGTTGCTGTCTCACTTGCACACACACTTTCTCTCTCTCCTCTCTCTCTGTCTGCTGTAAAGACAATGTGGCTGCAGCAAAATGCGCCAAGGCGGAAACCAAACTGTGCCACCAGAGCTCAACTTTTGTATTGTCTCAGGGCAGTTTATATAACTCGAGTTGGATAAGTCAGTGCGATAGAGAGAGAGAGAGACACCAGCCCTGACACCTTGGCAGCTCATTGAAGCTGATATGCAATGCGAAATGACGTGGAATAGCGCAAGGGATTCCGATTAAAGCGAAACATTATTTAAAACTGACTTATGAAAAAAACTTATTTCTTTTGGAAAGAGTCTCTAATACTGTGAGAATATCCTTTTAAAAAGTAAATGCGATTTTATTGCTTGTCTTACATAGCCATGAAATAGTCAAGGATTTATTTGATTTATGCTTGCATTCAGCTTGATAATATTCACGTGTTGAAACCAGCACTTACAAGATCTCAAAAACATTTATATTTGACTTCTTAAAAACGCACTCAAATATTCGCTAATTAATAATAATAAATACAAAGTTTAAATGGAGTTAATATCTGAGTAACAAAAGAAATTAATTCTATATACAGTTGCAGAAACTGAGATAATTTAAGTAAGCTAATAGAACATTAATTTATATGGTAAATTATATTGGTTTTTCGAAAAAATAAAGAATGTAATATCCGTTGAATTTTCAGAGTTCAGTTTACTGTTTTCTGTTATTAAAGTTGAACTGATAACAAATTAATAGATGAATTACGTTAATTACGTGCACTGACGGAGTCAGTCAGAATATTTGAGCAGCTATGCAGCTATTAGATCGAGTGCTCTATGCAGATGTGAAGCTAATTGCATGCCGTTAGCCCGATTTCAGTGGAAAACTCTTCAAAGCGCAGTTCCAGATGCCTGCACAGCCAACAGCACTTTGATACGCCTGCCGCACCTGAAAGGAATGCACAGCGCAGAGCCTAGCCCATTGCTAAATGCAGAGCAGGCAAGGAGCCTAATTTCAATTAGAAATCCAAGTTTAGATTTATATACAGTGCAGCGCGTGGCGCTCTCTGAGCTACTCATACTCTTGAAATATACAAATCAGTATTTAACAACCCCTACATATGTATGTTAAATCTGTGTCAAAGCTTTTTCTTTCTAAGTCGAACGTCGCACTGATATAGCTCCTCTCCCACTCAGCTGTAATCTAAGTCTGCCATCCAATGCCTCTCTCTCTCCTCCTCTCTCTCCCTTTCTCTCTCTCTCTAAATATTCTTAATGGCAGGACAAGCCAGTTTAATTTGCCTTTCCATTTATTGCTTTCAATATTGAGAAAATACCTTTTACCAAATCAAAGCCCAAAACAGCGAGAGAATGTCAAAAATGGTTGAGCACCGCGGGCGAAAGCCAAAAAAATATAATAACTTTGATAAATTAATAGACGGAAGTGTGCTAAGACGCTGGCCCGGCATCCGGGGCAGGTTGGCAACAGACGGCCGCAGGATAGGCTGCAGCACGAAACGAACTGCGACAGCCGGAAATTCCGTAAAAAATGGCAGTTAAGAATTTTATATTAACGGGCCCACAGCCCGTAGACCGTAGAACGCAGACCGTAGACCGTAGACCGTAGCCCACAACAAAGGCGGTAACTACTCAAGCCGTAAACATTATCGAAATCATTATTATTATCAGGCAGCAGCAGCTCATCATCAGCATCATCATCATCATAATCATCATCATTGTCGTTGTCATCTTGCTTATCCCGCACATTATCTTTACCAACAAGGCAGCACAAAGCAGCTGGAGTGTGTCGTCCTGCCGATTCCTCCGACTGTCCGACTGCCCGACAAATCGACAGCCGGTGCTGGTAGCGTAAGCTGCGCCACTTGGTAATTTTAATTTTGATGCATTTGTCACCATTTTTTTAGGAACGATTTATCTTCCAGCTGTAATGAAACCAGGCATTGGTGTCACAGCCAACCGCTTACTTTAATGGGATTTACTTTATGTTTTTCCTCTTCTTTGTGCTCTGTAGAGGTGAAGCATAGCTTCGTATAGCTGCCTGCCACACAGCAGCTCCCTTCTGCTTGTACTTATAGCTGTTGCTACATGTATTGCCTACTTATAGGCGTACGTGAAGCTTTTATGGATTTTCCTCCCTGGTCTATCCAAAGGGACAGGAGGCGGCTCTGGTCTACGTGGCTGACCCTTTGGAGTGGAAGGAGGAATTCCTGGGAAGGAGACTTGGCTTTTCACTTTTACTTTCTCAACTTTCCCGCACTCTCCCTACACACTTTGTCGGACACTTTGTTTTATTGCTTTATTTGTCAGAGCTGGATGCTGTTGGCCCCAGGAATTGTGAGAGAAAATTTTGCCTCTTTATGAGAGAAATAAAACACGAAATAAGTTGAAATAAAAATTAAAATATATAAATCGTGCCAAATATAGCGTAGATGCTCTTGGACTGTTTATATAGTCTTTCATAATAACTCTAAGAGTATCAAAATAACTTAAAATCTTCATTGAGACACACACACATATAAATATATAGTCTTGTAGCCTGCTTTTGTCCATTCGTTGTAAATACAAAAGTGAATCTAATTATCAATTACTCTCGCACATGGGCTAGAGTGTGAAGATTATGCGGTCTGTTAAGTTAACAGCGTGACGTTATTCTGATTGAAATTGAATGAAACTCAAGCTACTTTAACACTGTTTTTTATCTTTAAGTCAGTAAAACGAGCTAAACTGCAAATTACAAGCTCATCTAAAACTAAATTAGTAGTACGCTTTACTTATTGTAAGTTAGTTAATGTTAAGGGTAAAAAACAACGTCTCTTCCTTACATCTTAAGTCTTTTAAAATTAAATTAAATATTATTAGAATCATAATTATTTAGATATTATTGTTTTTGCCTCTGTTACTAGATACGATTAAGAATGTTATTTTCTTCTGCATAATACAATTGAAGCTTCAACAGAAGAAGTTTCTGACAATGAAGAGGTAAGTGATGCGAGTTTATTTCTCTATTAATTTTGGGGTTTGATTTATGTCCATAATAATAGACTGCAAAGTCTCTCATATTGGGTTGGTTTCTAGTAAATGCTCATCAATCCTGCTATAGTTATCCTGATAAAACCAACTCTTAAGATGAATTTTATTCGATAACAATGAAATTACCATGATCTATAGCACAATGTAATTCGCATTTATTTTGGCCAGCATTCCTTTTGATAGGAATCAGGAAACATTCTATTCATTTCATGGCATGCAAAGTGTATGTAATAAATAAAGGCAAAGTTATTCAGCAACACGCAAAGAAAGAAAATTCAGCTAAAATCTCAAATTGATTGCTTAAACTTGACTTAAGCCCTCAACATGATTGTTAATTCGAATATGGTCAGCCATTTATATATATTGTATATATACATATATATTCCATCCACTTAAGTTTCGTTTGTTATAGAGCAACGATAGCGTGTTCAAGTGCCTCAACTCGGATGTATTTAAAGCAAAAAGAGAATTCTGGCCACAGCCACAGTGACCAAAGAGACCCTTAACTACTTTTTAAGCCATTTCTCACACACAGTAAACTATGCCATTAACTTGGCCATAAATTCCACTAATGATGGTGGCAGCCCAATATCCCAGTCCGAAGTTTTCTGCTGCTACGAATGATCTATGCCCAGTTGGCTCTTGATGCAGATGTTGCTGCGGCTGCTCCTGCTCCTGCTGCTGCTGCTGCTGATGATGATGAAGGGGAGTGCACGCCTTTTAACATTTTCTTCTAATTAACTTGGCTATTTTTATGATAATCAATTACAAAGTTTCTGATAGAAACTTTTGGCTGGCTTCTGTGTGTTTTTGCATTGAAAAGTTTTGGCACGCATCAAAGAAATTACGGAACGCTTGATGGATGAAGGGGCAGACGCACAGCTGGACAATCGAGTGACGGAATTGTAAACATGTGTTTAATGTCAGTGTCAAGGCATGGCGCATCGTTTCTCATCGCATCACAATGTCCCGTCCCGCCTCGCCTCGCATCGACTCGCATCAAATCGAATCGAAATCGAAAATTTAATTAAAATTCACAACGGCAACCACTTAAAATTGTTGCCCCATTCCGCTCGAGTGACCCAACAGCGAAGAGCACTTTGCAAATTGCTGAAATTTCGTACATTATTCATTTGTGAATATCTATTCATATCCACAAACACACACACACACACTCATATAGAGGCAGACTGACTGATTCCATCATATATATAATTGTGGGAACTGCGACGAGAATATTTATTTGCTGATTTATGTGCTCAACAACTAATTAGAGAATTTATTTCCATTTAAGCGCACAATGCACTCGCACTCACACTCACACTCGCACTCACACTCACACTCTCATTTGCACTCACAATGAGGCCAAGTCATTAAACATTCAAGTTACTCATTATTTGCATTTCATTTCTATGATATATATTCCTCAATAATTGTAATTAATAATCAAAATGAATATATTGAAAACACCCTAAAATAAATGCATATAAATACAAATATAATGTACATATAGTTGTATATAAATATGTACACATATATGCTACAAAGTTTATTGTTTAATTATTGTGTATTCGAAACAAATGGAAAGCAAAGCGAGGTCCCGCTGTCCCTGGCAGATGAGTTATCTAAGTGACCCAGTTGTTCGGGTAACTGATGAGTGAGTGTTCGTTTGATTGATTGTGGATTCAGCTGATAGATGGGTAAAGTGCTATATTTTATTATTGCTTGTGGTTATTTAAAAAGTAAAACTTTTCGATAGCTGAACTTTTGGCTGCAAAAAACATTCAACAACAAAACGAAAATAAAACGGCAATAAATTCACAAATAGACAGAAATTTACAATTTATATTTGTCCTCTTTATGCCCTGAACCCATTGAAAGTGGGAAATCAGGGTATACTGGTTGTGTGAAATGTATGTAACGGAAAACGAGGGGCTTCGATTTTGCGCCGTCTGTCTGCCCGTATATATGAATGCGTCGATCTGAGAGCCTGAGAATTGGTATTTTGTGTGGGTTTCCATAATAATAACGATATTTTTTTACCTTTTATAATTCTAGATTATACCAATACGAGTTCAGTATATAGTTAAAACTTTGGAATCTTATTTTAATATATTTATAATATATGGAACTTGGCTTAGCTTAGCTAGGATACAAATTTGTCTTCAAAGGAAATTTATAAATACAAAAATAATTCTAGATAAAACATACAGGCAAACAAAAAACTATAAAATATTTCTATATAAAATACATATAAAATATTTATATTTTTTTTATTTTTGTTAAGAGCTCCACTTGTTACATATTTCATGTAATTAATTCATCTATTACTCAGAGTGCGCGCTCGTATTGCAACTGCTGACAACTAATTAAACCTGGGCTGCACTTAGCTGGCTTTCGTTAAAACTATCATTACTTTTCAAGAGCCCATAAATTCTGAGAAAACCAGCTCAATGAATGCTTAAAGGCACAGCAAAGTAGAGGCACTTCTGCAACCGGTTCGTCAGCCAGAAAATAAATAAATTATAGTATTCATTAGAAATGCAACAACTATCATAAGCTGGCTGTGTTGCAAACTAGATGCTCAAATTCAAATGCCCTAATTCCACGTGTCAACTGCGATTTGCCTAGGCGGAGGAGTCTACAGTGAAATATGCCCCGGGACTCACGCATTTTGCGATAAATGTCGTGCCCACTCCTGGGCCCTAGGGCCATTGGGCTAAGCCCATTACGGGCTGTATGGGGCGAACGATAAGCGATAGCACATAAAGATAACGCAGAAATCAAACTAAATGGCTAAAATTGGCAAACAACAGCAGACAGCAACAGGAAATCTAGGCAACGATAACAAAAACAAAAACAAAAACAAAAACAAAAACGAGAAAAAAATCTAAAACGAAGAGAAAAACAACAGCAACAGCAAAATGAAAACAATAAAAATAAAAATCGCAGTTAAACATTATTAACACATTCGATGTGCGGGCATGCGGGGTAGCTGGCTCTTATAGCCATTAATAAGATTGTTTTTGCATGAATTTACGGCCCGGAGCATGATATTGAGTGACCCGAATGGAGACCAATCCCCCTCGCCACACGCCTCTGGCAAACAAACACGGAAAAAAACACCCACACACACACACACACAGAAAACAACAACAAGTTGAGCAAAAGTAAATAAGGCTGTGCTAGGGCCTGACTGGTCTATGTCGTTCGTTGTTCGTGGTTCGGTTCCTGAGTTCCATTCGAAAATTGAAATGTTTGCCAACACCGGCGCACTAGCGAGTGTTCTGGTCCAAAGACAAATTTTATACAAATTACAGGGCCACTTTTGGACAAGGTTCAACGAGCCGTGCGCTGACTGAGAGGTGCAGAAGGGAGGGAGGAGGGCTTGGCCAAGGAGTCTGAAAGAGCAAGTCCACGCAAATAATACACTCAGACCAAAGCACTTGTCCCACAATGGACTCTGTTCTTTTCAAGCTTTTGTTGCCCTCGTGCCCTGCGCTCTGTCTGTGGGCGTGTAACCGTAAATCTCCCGAATACAATTTGAATATGGAAAGCAATTACGGATGGATGGATGCAGCACTCAGCGAGTAGCCAGGCAATTATAAGCCATCAAATTTTGTTGACTTTCATTCGCTGTGTTTTCGCTTCTCCTAGAGCAGTTACAAAGAAATTTATATGAGATTTGGGCGAACATATTTTTGTAGAATTTGCTCTTAATTCGAGTAAACAACGTTTGGCCCTGACAAATCAACTTGAATAACAATTGTGCATTAATGTTGTCAACATGAAACATGAGATATTACATTTTATATTCCCTTGAATAGCCAAATTTAGGTAAAGTTGATTTCAGTATGGGTGTCATGGTCTATGAGCCAAAATACTTGACAAATCTCAACTGGTTGCAGCTCGACTTGTGGCTAAAATGGCATCAAATAAGTCAAGTTGATGTAAAAAATATAAAAATTGAATAAAAATAAAACAAATTAAATATAGATATGCATATGTATATATTCATTTTAATTATTAGACAGTATTTAATATAATATAATATTTAATAATAATAATAATAATATTAAACATAATTTTAAACTCAGATTGGATTATTAACAGGGAGTTTTCAATGTTTTTTCGATGGTATCTTTTAGTCAGTCAGCGCTGCTTTCGTGCCGCTCGTTAAATCCAAAAAGCTGATGATTCAAATTGACTAGAATACCATTGTGAATGGCACCGAAAACATGTCGGCATGCATTGCCAGAGCTGGCAGATGCTAGTCTGGGGTTAAATGCGCCATGACATGCCACATAAGCTGCACACATCCGTCCGTCCATTCGTCCATCCCTCGAACTCGAACTGTCAAGCTGTCCAACTGCCTGCCTCCTGCAGGCGAAGCGATGCGATGCGATGCGTTGCACTGCGTTGCGCCGCACGACTAAGCCAAAAACTATTGAGAACTATTCACATATTCATATTCGCATATGTGTGTAAATATGTATGTATGTGTATATGTATATGTATATGTATGTGGCAATGCACTGAGCGAGAGTTGATGATGTGGCCTCGGCGCTGGCAGTAATAACCGTGGCTGAAATGAAATGCCAAGGACACGATGTCAAAGCTGAACTCTGAGTGTCATTCGCCAAGCAGGGGGCGGGGCCCGAGGTGGGCAGCCAGTGGGCTGGGCCTCCGGGGCGAACGTGCATAAAAATGAGTAATTTACCAAATGGCAGGCGGCCTGCCTAACGAGGGGACTTGACAGGTCTGCATGTCTGCGTGCGTATACTTATCTACATCAATCTGTCTATAGGTTTGTCTGTCACGCTGTCAGTCTGGCTTTGTGCCTTTCTTTCCGCCGAGCCATCAAGAACAACAATTGAATTTTACGCCAGTTGAATGTTGAATGTTGGATGTTTCCAGGACATTTGTCTGAAGACAGCTTAAGGTAGTCATCCGGTAAATATAACTAATTTGGCCGCACTCTAAAAAATGTGGATCAAAGTCTAACAAGCTAATTTATAATATTACAAGCCGTAAGGCTTACGAAATTCCATTTGAGCCAAACTTTTCTCTAGTGGCAACTAAAATAAAATTCATTTAAAACTACCTTCGCACAAATTGAATACCCCTCTCTCTCCCACTCTCTCCCTCTCTCTCTCTCTTTCTGCAAAGTTGAGAAGTTTGTATATTGAATTTGCGGCTCAAGCCACAAAAACTAGACAAGATACAAATTTGTTGTTTATTTAAAAGATTCGTGGACAAAGTCATCGAAGTTCAAGAGCCTTCAAGTTTTTCTAATCTAGGCAGCTCCAATGTTTAACCCGACCACTGAAGTCTCTTATCTGTTTGGATTTGTGCCTTTTCATTGTTTATATTGCTCACTTGCCAGGCCGTTTAACCTTTTCAGCTGGCATTGGCAATACGAGCAGCAGCGCCAAAGGACCTGCCCGACAGCCCAACTGCCTGCCCCACTGCCCCACTGCCTGCCTGCCCGCCTGGTATGGTCATTGAAGCGAGTTTCCCTTGTCTTTTGACGCTATTTGTTTGCACAACCTTTAGCCGTCGCACGCTTTTCCTTTTTGCTGCCCTGCTTACAGCACATGGGAGATGGCACACGGCACACGGCACACGGCACATGGCACATGGCACGAATAAAAACCAATATTAATATACAACTAAAGGTTGCTCCACAGCAGAACCACCCAGCCCGACCCACCCAGCCAGGCAGGCAAATGAAAATCAATGAATTTGATTGCGCAAATTGTTGGCAACTTTTGTGGCTTAAAGTGTTGTGTTTCTGCTGCACTGCCAGGGCTGCCGCTGCACTTTTGGCCAAAGATGTGCGGTTCAAGGAGCAGTGACCATTATTAATTGACCATTTGCTGCAGCTACCCAGCTGACTCTCTGACTGCTCGACTGGTTGCCATTGCAACTACTTTGTGGCTAAACAGACGACAATGGCTTCCATAAATATTACACACACACACACACTCGCACACACACACTCATGTTTGGGCAAGGGTTTGTTGTACTCGTTTGAACCTTTCTCTTGGCTTATCACTGCGGTTGCTGCCTTATCGAAGGCAGTGCACTGCGCACAAGTCTTTAGTGGCCACAAAAGGTTGCCAGGCAGCCCCACATAATGTGGGGCCATTCGCAATAGTTGGGCATTGGAGCGTTGAATAGCATCATCAGCATCAGCCACATTCCGGGGCGTGGTCATTTAACAGTCTGTTTTGATAGGGCCAAAAGTATCATGTGAGCTTGGCCAAGAGCCAACATGCAAATGGTTTCATTTTTTATGCTAAGCCTGGCTCTCATGTCTGTCCGCCAGCCCGGCTGCATGCAGGAGCTCATTATAAATGCTTTAATTAAAACTAACTCGCTCTGAGCTCGGTTGGCCCCGTTCCTAATTACAAAAGCAAAATGCAAACTGCTTCAATGGACGCTCTCGACTCTGGCATATAAATGCAGCGTAAACCTTATCTCAGCTGCCTTCCGGTTTTAGACTATGCAAATTAATGAGCGTATTACTTCTTTCTGACTTAATGCAGACAAAATGTTGTAAATGGCGTTTTAATCAGTGCACGAGGCCAACAAGCAAAATTAATTAAATGCTCACTTCAAGCACCAACCACCCAGCACCACCCAGCACCACCCAGCACCGCCCAGCACCAACAGCTTTCGCCTCGATAGCGACAGCCGCAAACGAAACAGACCCACTCAGCAACACTTGCCCCCCTTTTACTTTCCCTATTCGCTTCTCTCTTCCCCCTTTCCACTTCCCCCTTCCCCCTTCTCTCTTCACTCGCTCAGGTCTCGCAAGCTGGATGCTGTCCTCGCTGCGCTCATCAATTTTTGCATTTTAATGATATTTGAGCCGCGATGCGACCGCGGACAAAAACGATATCGACATAGCCAACGCGCACGTTGATTATGACGGTGCCGTGCTCATGACCAAAATCCATCTATGTTAACTCGAGTGTTGAAGGCCGTACTGCAAATGCTCTTTATTCTGGCTACGCTCAAATGAGCAAAGTTTTTGATAATAATCTTTGACGATGTTATTCAAACCGAAAACTTTAAGCTAGAATTTTACAAGTCATCAACTGGCAAGTCCTTAAATGGGAAATTACAAGCAACAGCTTCAGAGTCTAAAAAGCATCTTGAATAAGGCTCTCTTTATTCTCCTAGTTCATTTTTAATATACAGCTGATGTAAAATATATAATTCATTGATGATTTTACTTATAACAAGAGAGATATACATGGAATCCCTGCAAATAGCATAGCTGACACAGCTCAGCCAAAGCACTCTGAAATTTCTTGAGCTTGCAACTTTTTCAAAACTTTTCCCCCTCCGATTGTTCCCATTTGCATATTTATTTATATGAGAGGCCAAAACATTCTATATTTTGGCTTTTTACCATCCCTATCGTTCCTATTCTCATAAATAATAAAATATATCAAATTGACTGAAGAGTATATCCGGTTCGATCGGAGCGCCGTCCCCAGGAACTCGCGTTTCGGTTGCTGTATCTATTTTGGCTGAGCATCTGCCGTGACGGTGGAGGGCATTGTGAACCTTTCGTTAAATTGAAATGTAATTAATTTCTGGTGCACACGCTGGCCCCCTCCGGCCAGGGCTGCTTGATTCCCAGGGAGTGCGTAAAATATTAAACAAAGCAGCATCAAAATCATAACCAAAACTGTGCCGAGCTGTTGGCCAACGCGTAGACGGATAGTAAATTGAAAGCGAGCCGCCCATCCCAGCGCTCATTTGGTATGAGAGCCAGCGAATGCGTGTGCCGCGATTCCCTCGAGAAATTTTTAGAAATCCTAGCCAGCCGAAGGGGGGCCATGTTGCGGCCCGGCCGCAAACGTTTGAACAACCGACTAGATTACTCTGTGGCAGCTGCTGCGAGACTCTGGCCCGGCCTTGAGCGAAAATAAAAGGCAATCGTTTTATTGCCAGCGCAGATTGGCCATAAAAGTGTCACCTGTGACTTGCCACGGACCGCAAGAAATCAAATAGATTCAAGCTGCGACCGATTTGCCAGCTCCACTTCACCAACCGCCGAACGCATATATACACACACACACACACACACATATATAGACTGTACATGTACATTTATATATTCATACATATATAGAGTCAGCCACGACTTGCTGTAGATAGACGATATACATAATTTATGCAAAACTAACACAGCAATAAAAGGGGGCAGAGAAAACACGGCAGTGGAATGTGGAACGTGGAAGGTTTACTTGGCGCTTGCCCTGCAAAGTATGCCAAATCAAATGTATCACGACAGTTACAACCAAAGGGGGCAAAGGGGGCAAAGGGGGCGACATTAGCCTGGTCAGAGTACAGGGTATGCGAAATGTTCTTTGCACAACTTATCGCAGTCAATGCAGCAGGAGTAAACACTTTCGCCTCGCAGCTTGTTTGATTTAAATGCAAATATACATCAGGACATCAGTACATGGGGATAGCAGGACGGCAGGACAGCAGGTAACTTCAGCAGCAGCCGGGGGTGTGTCTTGGCCAGTTTGCGCAACGGCTTGTCCCCTTTCGACGCCGTTAAGCGTTAAGGACAACATCAACGTCAAAGTCAACGCTATTTTCGTCCTTTCTCCGCTCGTGCGACTTCAGCGAAATTCGCTGCTATCAACGACCATTTGCCATTTTCTTGTTGCGCATTGGTATGCAAAGTGAAATGCGTTTTCAGCCCTCTTCCCATCTGCCTCTCCCTTCTGCTTTCGCCCTCCCTCCATCACTGCCACTGCCCATCTTTGGTTATTCAGCCCTCGTCAAGGCCACAAAATGGACCACTTTTCCCTTTGAATTGGCCCAGCTTGATGTCAATTCAATTGCGGCTGCCGATAATAGTTTGAATGGCACGACTTTTGATTTAATTGCACTGATAGTCTAACTCTATCTATCTCAGCATGTCATTGATAAGAGACTAAGCAGAGAAAAGTTTTTAAGCGATATTCAAAGCGTTTAAATTACTGATTATTTGATTTCAGATATCTTTAAAAAAATTTTATTCTTGTTATTTATTTGTTTGTTAGTTGGTTTGTATTTTATTTATAGTAAATAAAATTCTTTTAATAATTAATTTTAATTTATTTTTTATTTAAAAATCAACTGAATTCGTTGAATAAATTTTCAAATAACGCAGTAAGTCTGTTAGCAATAGAAGTTCTGAGCCCAATGATTCTTGCGAATTTGGGTAACAGGCAATGAAGTACTATATACATATATATTGCAGATAAGATCAACAAGGTAAGCTGGTCAAGTCACGTATGTATGTCGCCTCTCTTTTCCGTTCGCCTTTCTGCCTACCTATTGTGGTCTGTATAAATACATCAATCTCTTGAGACTATATACCTTATACATAAATATAAATATTTTTAAATATTATAAATATCTAATTGTAATGTTTAATTATATATTTATTGATAAATGTATAAATAATTTTTAAATAAAAATCATCAATAATTTGAATTTAATCTATTGAACGCAATCGTAATTGTTGTAAATATTTCTGAAATGTACAAAATATTTAAATAATAATAATTCCCTTTTATTAAAAAAAAAAAAAAAAAAAAAAAAAAAAAAAACAACTTGCTTCAATCCGTCTTTATTATATATAACTCATATAACCACAATAAGAGTTTCACATCCCATAGGGTATCTGCTAGTCTGGCGTTTCTGAACAGAGCACTAACACTTGCAGCTTGCTAATGAGAGCCATCAGCATGTAGCAATGCCTTATACTATTCGCCCTCTTAATGCGACAGCTAAAGTAATTTATAATTAATTACAGTTATAGCAACTAGAGAAAAATGTGTACAATTTATATGAAAGAACGAAATATTAAAACTAATAAGCCGAAGACCCCTGCTGCCAGTGCTCAGTCCTTACTTAAAGATAATTTTATATTAATTGTAACTTGTTAATGATTAAAATTAAAATTAATATAACAAACATGAAAACAGAAGAGTAAACAAAAATTCAGCAGACTTTGTTTAGGCCCTATGTTGATTATGTTTCCTCCTCATCTCTAATTTAATATATCTCTCTCACACTCATTCTCTCTATATTAGTCTCTCACACCTTCTGTTCCTTTCATTCCCTCTCCATCTTTCCTTCAGCCTCACCCTCTCGAGCTCACTTTAATGCTATCACACTGCACATCTCTAATCAACACAAACACTATGGGATCAAGTTTTCCTCATTTTTAAGCCCGCTCAAATAATAAATTCATAGCACAAAAGAAAAGTTTTCACTTTTTGAAGACCGCCCACAATACCATAACAAAAAGAACATTCTCTAATCAAAGAGTGAAGGCAAAGCATGTTCATGCATTTTTCATGCACGTATTCGAATAAGCTAAATTAGTTCGAGAGAGAAGGAAGTCTTAATATGGGATATATAATATAAATGTATTTTTGTAAGTATTAATCAATTTTAATTTATATTTATTTTGTAAATAAAGTCAACAAATTTTGTATTAAAGCATATAACTTTAAGGGATTGTAGTAAGTATTATTATTTATATTTTTACTAAGCCAGCAGTTGATGTGGAAGCAATTGATAGATTTGTTTTGATTATATAACTCTTATAAAACTATTTATAAACCTAAATACATTGATTGCATCTCATATACATATTGATTAAATGCAAATGAAACATTGAATTTGATAATGAAAATATTTGTAGAGTCATTGCATTTAATTTACAACTGATATTACATGAGCAAGCCGACGTGTTGTGAGAGCTTTACCTGAGTAGTTCTAAAATTAAACACTATTAAGCAGACTTGGACTGGGACACACACACACACACACACACACACACACCAACGTACTCTAACAAAACATTGCGCATTTGAGCATTAAGCTGTTACCCGTATGAATTAAAAGACAGCCAAAGACAAAGCAATCAAGGCAAAGTGTGTGTGCGACTGTGTGTGAGTGTGTGTGTGGGTGGGTGTGTGCTGCTCTATAATAAATGCTCAAATCTACAATTGATGGCATTGCTGCCAGTTGGAGCAAATTCAAATCAATAGTTGGCTAAGCAATCAAACATATTGAAAGCATTTCAATTGTCGTTTCGCTTGCAACAACTTTGGCACTGCAATGACAATTGGCTCGACGCGCACATACCCCGCACTGCTGACTATTTGCATATTTGCATATTTAATTAAGTACGGTCGCTGTCTGCAATGCAGCTCATTCAGAATAAGAAACAGATGAGGGAAAATCAAGCCGTATTAAAAATAAATTCACTCATTCCTCAAGCATTTCCTTTGTTTGCCCAGGCCCAGGCCCAGATGCACTTGACTCTTTAATAACATGGGACTTTTGCCTTGTCTGAAATTCTTTTCTGTTTCGGTTATTTTTTTCTTGGCTTGTTTGTTGTGTCGCTGAACAAGCAGCCGAAATGAAAGTTGTCTGCTGTCGGTGCCGCTTTGAGTACAAATAAAACTTTTCTTCGGTATTATTTTTGCTTTTCTCTTCTCTTTTTTTGCCTGATGGGTTAGCCGAAAAGTTGACTGGAAATTGAATTTGTGCGGATGTAATGAATACACTCTGGGCTGAGACTGTGCTGGGGCATCCCAAATATGTCGAACTTATTAGCGAGTGCGCTCTTTTAGTTGAAGTTCCTTTCGGAACTCGCTTACCCACCTGCAGACAATCGAATTAATTTGAGGCTCGAGGTTAAGTTGTTGCCCGTGTTTAACTTGCACTTGAAGCCGAAGGCCTGGCCCAGGCAGCTCAACAAAAGTCAAAGCCAAAAAGTTGTATTTTCTTTGCAAAACCGACGCGTCGCGTCGCTCGGCGTCCCCTCCAAATGCCAACTAAAACGGAACCGCAAACACAGCCATGGACCGTAACGTGGCGGATTCGCACTCGAGCACGCACCGGCACTTGCTCTTGACTTGGATTTGAATTTGTGGCGCTTTTGGCTATTCGCGCTCAGCTGTCACACGGCCGAGAATCACGCGCGAGTCTTGGCACCTTGTGCACCTTGGCTGGGCAGATGCGGCGTATACGCAACGAACACGCGTCAAATGTTCTGTTTATCTGAATGAGCCTAAGAGACTTGTAGTTGATTCTTTTTGTGTGAATATGTTTATCTCACATGCGCCGCTTCGCGTCCAGCGCCAACGAGGAAACACAAGCAACTGACGACAGCCTCGAGCTCGAACCGACTCGTCGTTGGCAGCGCGTTCGCACTTTCTGCTCTGTCATACGCCGTGTGTGTGGCGACGCCGACAACGCCAAACGACGACAACGACAACGACGACGACGACGACGACGACGACGTCACGACGCCGCCGCAGCAGCAGCGCTCACGCCGGCGTTCCCGTTAGCCAACAGGTTATCTGCTGATAAGCGCTCGACTCCACACGAGTCGTCAATCAAGCAATCGGCACACCCGATGCAGTTCCCTGCCTCCAACCCGAGGCAGAGCTCTGCGCGCTGCAACGAAAACATCGCCGAGTGAGCATCGAATGGAGCTGCGAGTGAGTGTGAGTGTGATTGAGTTGAATGAATTGAGTGAGTTCTTTTTCCGTTTCAGCTCTTGGAAGTCTTGTGATTCTTTTTGCTGCATTGCTGGCAAATATTTCTACGTAAATATTGTGACAAATTGAAGGCATTTGCGCAGAAGGCAAAAAAGTTACCCAATTTTTTGCAACTCGCTGAAAAAACAGTTATATAAACGGTGAAATTTGTGATACGCTTGAAATGGCTGCAAACATTATATTCATTACACAAATTACATGAGAAAGCATCAATATGCTATACTCTGTATTATTTTGTAGTATTTCGTGGAAATTTTGATTCACTTACTGTACCTGAACCCTTGCTGCCGGCAACTCTTAAAAAATATGTTATTTTTGCATTTTTAGATAACGAACCAAATTTGTTCAATGATTATGTAACTGTGATTTGATACAAGCTGTTTTTATTTTTCTGGGAATTGTAAAGAAATTGAATTTAGTCACTTTTTTGGCGTACTTCCCTTTAACTGGAGCGAAATTCACAGTAAATTTGATAAACAGAAAAGGGAAGCTAGCAAGGTTTGACTTGGCTCAAAGCAACAAAATATGTATATAAATGGAACAAAAATATTACCAGCCTACCTTTAGAATTTTATTCATAATTATGATTGAATATTGATGCTAAAATGTGATTTAATTTATTCTTGTTTTCTAAGAAATTAAATTTGTAATTGTGATTGATTTTAACTGGAAATAAATTTTAAATAAATTAGATATCAAGTAAAAAGATGAGTCGCAAAATGTTTAGATCAAATAAATACATTACCAGCCTAGCCTTAAAATGTCATTTTATTATATTGTATAAATGCTTAGAATATATTTACTAATATTCAAATATTATGATATTATATATTCAAAGCCAAGATGTAAGTATGGGAATAATGCAAATAAATAATTTACCAGTTTATGCTCAAATTTCGCATTTAATACATTCAATATAATTTTCAAATCTCCAGTTACAATCCCTTTAGCGCAGCAAACACAAGATGTTATTCATGTTTCCAAGAAGCAGCTAAGCCAGGTAAATTTAAATAATTGAACTCTTCACTTGGCGAATTGTATCAAGGGCCAAAATCAACTGCATTACACTCAAATCAATAAATAGTACAGCTCTAATCACAACTAATCAATCAGCTCGACTATAAGTAATTGCAGCTAAGCTTTCCCTCAGACAGCCAGAGCTGTTCACATTTATCATGTTTATTTTATGTTTTTGAGTTCTTAAAATTAATTTATCACAACCAAATCGAAATATATTTGTTTTTAAAAGTTGCATTCCTTTTCTTTGATAGTTCCACTGAAGAGCCCATCAAGTTTATTTCAATACCAATTAAAATTCCACTTGAATCGAATCTTGATGTCAAACAAGGCTTAATGCGGACAGTAAACAGTTGTTGGCCATTCAAATTTCTTAACAATACTTGAATGCCATTCTGACATTTATTTGCACAACATTCAGTGATGCGAGCTCAAGTGCTTTGGCTAATCTTATTTAACACACGATTGTGTCATATATACATATGTGTGTATGTGTGTGTGTGTGTGTGCGTCTGTGTTGCCTTATCCAATCTGTGCTATTAGCCTGCTCAGTTATTCATCTGCTGCTTAACACATGCTGCCTACCGCGAGCTGCTTACTTAATTTCTGTTATCTTCTTAGCGCGTTCCACAGCAAAACACCAGACATCGGGGCTATATACATATACATATATGTACATATATACATGTATGTGTATATGTTATATTGTCAAGAGGCCCACGGCTACGATGATGGTTGTCAAGTGATGCAGCTGCGATTTATTTATTAAGGCCTGTCGACTGGCTGTGTGCCCTTCCTCTTACTTTCTCTCTCTCTCTCTCTCTCTCTCTGTCTCTCACTCATTCGCAGCAACCAACTCCACTTGAGCTCGTTTTCAACTGCTGTGCGAATTCTCTTAGGCTCGATGCGGTAGGGTTCCTTTGGTGAACGCGCACGTTTCCTCACTTCGGTGGCATTATGCTTCATACTTCTTAAGCACATGACATGACACATTTTATGCGCGGGCAAAGTGATGTGAATAGTGACTGCCGCCACTCCTTCAGAAGGCACACCATGTGACCATAAACAAAGGCCGTTTGCTACCTGGGCGGCTAACCAATTCCACCAACTCGGGCCAAACTCATGCTTAAAGAGCGAAGGAAATTCTGTGGAATTTTCAAGCAACGACTCGCTTCCTGTGACTTTTTATTTACCTTTTAGGCATAACTTGACTCTGTGTGTGTGCATGTGCGTGTGTGCGACATGTGAGCAACCAAGCAGACATCTCCTGTCGCTGTTGACATTGTAAAGCAAATCCGCGTTGCGCATACGCCGCGTATGCCCAGCAGGCTGGAGGGCTGGCTGACAAACTGGCAGCTGCTTTCGAACCTGGCCAAAAGTCATTCAAGGCTCTGTAACTCACGCTAAATCTGAGGGATAATTTACATGTGTTGCTGTTCATTTGCGACTCTCTGCACATTCTTGCCAGCCGTCAAAGTGGCTTTCCCACTGCAAATAAATATTATTTAAATAAATACGTAAGTGTACTTCTCTTAATTGTTTGCCTAATAACTGCAAATATTTCTTTTTAATTTTGATTGATTCACAAATAATTGTAGTCTAATCCAAGTGCCAAGCAACCTGCCAGCAGTTCTTTTTTCTGTTTTTTATTCATAAAAATATTTACAAATTGTTTACGCCAAATTCTTGCCTAAATCTAAGAATAATGACGACTAATTTTAGTATCATAAATCCGGTCGGCGCTCTACGACACAAGCTGAACACATTTTTCCCATTTAATAAGCTATATACTCTATGGAAGGTATTCGAATATCGTCAAGGCATTTGCTACGCATGAATGGAAACTGAAATGGCTGAGAATATGGCACGAAACGCTGACCGTCTGTCTCTCTGTACGCTATTCATTCAGTGCTTGTTCTTGACATGTAACCTTGCATTAGCTCATTTACCTTTTGATATCTTACATATGCTTAAAATTAATAGATAACAGATTTATCATTATACTCATTCGCGGTAGTAATATGAGTATATTGGATTGTGCAATGTCCGTCCGTCTGTTTAGAGCTAGAAACATATGCTCGAAAATATCGTCGAACTATAGGGTAATCAATATGTATACTGAATGGGGGCATGCCAAATTGAAAAGCTGAGCTGACAGCCCTGAATGAGTATTCGTAGGTATTCAATAGGTAACGCCCGACTGCAAAGTCTTTAATTATTTCTCTTCATATTGCAATTGTCAAATAATTAACAATTAAACATTTAAGTACATATTCTATTAAAATTATTTAATATTATATGTATAATATATTATAATATTATACATATATAATATAATTATATTTAATTTACTTATATATTATATCTGCTTACCATCTGTAGCTTATAGCTGTAATAAAAATATTTCCACCTTCGAAGAGGGTATATAATAGCCGGTATGCCGTTCTCTTCTAGTTCTCTTTGGATTTTTCTGTTTTTGTCACTGACCTTTGGCGCATATTTTTCAGCCGATGTTGCTTCTGTATATATAGTATATATAAATACAAATATTGTATACATACAATATATTCGTTTGATTTATTTTTAGCATTTGATATGAAAAGCCATTTAAATGTTTCATTTCTTCTCTGCTTGTTGACGGCGAACGGGGAAATCTCTTCATTGCGCAAATAAATAAGCTCTTGCAAGTCTTTTGACTTCGCACCACTCAGGTACAATATTTGCTGAATAATATTCTTGCTCTTGTTGCTGTCTCGCACATATGTAAATATTGCTTAATTGGAATTATAATATGCTGAGGGACCGTAGGAAATATTTATTATATGTATGCCCAATTGACATATCTGCGAATTGAATTTCTTTCTTTTTTTTATACGTGTCTTACTTTTCGACTTCGATACTTCGCTGTTCAACTTCATTCATAATTTACGAGCGAAAATGTTTTATTTCATGTTTTATGGCAAATAAATTATGCCAGACAACGCATCGGGAAGCAGACGGGACACCTAAGCCAACGATAAGAAGTTGTCGAAAGATGGCAAAATAATTCCCATGTCCCACAATGGACGACTTCCTCTGCAGCTGCCCAAAGCGAAGCAGAAATGCTGGGGTTCGAGCGGTTCTCGACTAGGAAATACCCAGTGGGACCTAATCCTTTTTTTCTGTAGTATAATTTGCTATATATTTTATATTTTCATATCCCAAAATGGGAATTCAAGTTCAAAGACGCACCTAATGTGAGATACTTAACTAGAAAATACCCTGTGGAAGAGTTGAAAAGAAATCTAAATACTTTTCTTATTTGAGCTAAATCTTTGAAATATTCTATTATTTATGCTATGCACAATATGAGTATACCCATTGTTAAATTCATTTTAGCAATACACCATGACAAATCCTCGCAAATATTAGCTTTCTCATGAGTGTCGAATTGTTGATGCCCTAACCATATCTATAAATTTTTATAGATATAATACTGTATATTGCGCGAAGCCAATTTACGAGAAATATTTCCCATTCAAGAGTTTTTATCTGTCTTATCTCATATCTCCCTTGAATGCATCCATAAAATTGAAAATACAAATGCGCCACTGATAATTCGCAATACCACAATTTGTAAACACATCCTTTATTGAATATATCTATATATGCATGCAAGGATATCAGAGCAAAGCAAATGGAAAACGGATAGGTCTGAATTTATGGACGCTCATTGATTGCTGCTTGGGCCCAATCCCAACGAATTTATGTAAATTATTTGCTTCTTCTTCTTCTTCTTTTTTTTTTTTTTTGGTGCTCAATGCGACTTTTATGGAGATAGAATGCAGCTGTGTCCGGGACAGACCAGAGGCAGGATCAGGCAGGAGGCGTCGCTGCCGACAGAGCGTAACGAGAGAAAAGCAATGCCAAAACAGAGGCAAACGTTGTGTATGTAAAATGGATTGGGGCCGACATCTTGAGAGAGCGCCTTGCGTGCAGTCAATGAGCCCAGAAGTTGTAGGAAGTGGCTCTTAAAGTGCTCGAAGTGCCGGCCAAGGACTTGCCAATTGAAATTCGTGAATGTAGCAAAAAATAACTGAAACACAACGACAACGTGCATGAGTGTGAGTGCGTAAGTGTGAGTGTCAATGTGTGTAAGTGTGTGTGATTTTTGTGCATAATATGCATGCATATATATGTATAAGTATATAGTATATACAAGTGGGCCAAGGCAACCAACAGACATCCTACTTACCATATGTGGGTCATTTATATGCAAAGCATGGTCCACGCTTACGATATGCTCACTCTAATAAGCCGGGCACGTGTAGTCCTCGCTGCCAGGTAGTCTCTGCTGTATTAACGCAAAATTGGCTTCTCTCACAGCTCCTGTGCGTATCAACTATAACAATTGAGCGAGTGCTCGTGCATTGTTGCCATTCGCTCTATACCCTGTAGCTAAACATTGACAGGAGTAAGAAAAGGAAATTAAATAAAGATTTTGAGTGCCTGAATGGAGTATGAATAGTGCAGAGTTTCTAGATTAATTAATTTTCCTGTTATTCTTCAGTCTCTTCAGAAATGGGTATCAAATATTCACAGCTCACATTTACTGCAAACCCTTGTCAATACAATTACCCAGCTCTTATTGGCAAATTTGATTTTACATGGCTTTATATGTAATATAATATCAAAGTTGCCTCGCCGGGCTATAAGCTCCCATATTTTAAGAGCTAAATGTAAAAAAAAAAATTGCAACAGCTCACGTAATTCTGTATAATCAAATAATATTGCGAAAATTGACTGCGAATTATATTGTGAACTGTATGGCAACACGTGCCAGTAGGTCAATTCGACAGATTTTTCAGCTAACAACGAAGCATTTCACATAGACAAACTCTGACAGTTGTTTTCAGTTTTTTCTTGACTCGACAGCTCATTATAGATAAAATTAGACAAGAGCAACACTTGCATATTGTTGATATAACAACTCTGCCTGACCACCTTTTTGTGGATTTTGATTGTCTTATGGCGTATTTAGTTGTCCTTCGGAACATTTAAATTGAATAACAATCGGTCGTATTCGAATCATATATATTCATAATGATTTCCTGAGCTGAAGTCTCAGTTGTAGCAATACATAATTGTTATGATTTTTTTTATATATGTATATAATTGACTTTCTTACGAATTTTATGGTTTAAGAATGAAATTGGCAATAGAAATGATTTATTTGCAATTGCTCTCGTCCTTTCTAGTGGTCAATAATATGTATTCCTCTTTGTTTTTAATTTTTTTTTCACTTCAATGTTTACTACACAAATATATGACAACGCAAATATGAATATAATATTAATATATACATATACCGAATGCATAATATATAACCACTATGCAGTCTATAATATGAATAAACTCAATAAATATGCAAATAATTCAACCAAAAAATAAATAAATAAGTAAAAAAAAAAAAACAAACAAAAAACTACAACAAATAAATATAAATAAAAAAAAAGACAATTCAAATAAAAAATAAAGCAATCAATCCATAACAAACAACAAATATTCCACAATGATTCATTTATGAAATCGATTGCAGCATCATATTATACACTCGATTGTGGCATAAATAATTTGCTCGAAGAAACCTGACGTTTGGTTGCACAACGTGCCCTTGGGAGCAGGAGTTACAGTTAGCTAAGTGCCGCTTGCTATAAGGCCGAGCCAACAATAACCTTTGGCCTCTTAGCGAGCCATTTTTGCACTTTTGCTCCGCTCATTTTTATGGTTTAGCAGACAGCCAAAGCTTTTCTTTCATTATTTTCCTTCCTTTTTCATATTTCCACTTGCCTCTTGCCTCTTGCCTCTCGCCTCGTGCGTCTTTGTGCGTATGCAACAAAGAAAGCATTTGCACTTTGCGTCCACTTTTAGGCGTCAAGTCCTTCCCCATATTTATGGCACTCGCTCGTAAATTTCTAGACTCTTGTTGCGCTGGCCAACGAAAACAATAAAGCGACTGCTTATCGCGCTCGGCCAATGGACCAAGCGCAGCATTCAACTCGTAAATGATTTTATGTGGAGAACGCTATTGCAGCTGTGATATCCCAGGTATTTATGCCAACAACTGGGCTAATGACCCGCGGCGGCTACTTACTGTCCTTTCAATATTACGTATACGCAGCGTGTGTCTATGGCGCCAAAGATGGCTGCTAAGCTCTACTTGAGTGTGTGTCCATGTGTGTGTGTGTGTGTGTGTGTGGTTAAACAAGTGTCATATTTGACCAGAACACAAACAAACACACACACTAACACACACACACACACACACACACAGAAAATGGCCTGCATGGCATTTTAGGGGCAGTGAAACTTGAAGCTAGCCATTTTGGCCAGCTCCCAGCACCGAGTGCAACTTTGAGTCGCCAGTGTGGCCAATGTAGTAGCTCGCAGCTACCGCTCATATTTCTCACTCTGTTGGCCAGCCTCTCCCACACAGCCCCGCTTCCTGCCACAACCCCAATATGGTATTGTGAGCCTGCCGTTACGCCATTATTTATACGCTTATTTGTTCATTTTGTGTGGACACTCGGGGCGCTACTCGTTGGCCGGACAAACTCCTTGCTTAATTAAAAGTTCCAGGCCGCAAGTTTTTCATATTTTTTTATATTTATTTAATTCTGCTGTTTGCACTACGCCAGCCCACACACACTTGAATACTCTTTAATAAAGTGGAAATTAATATTGCAACAAATATTTATTTAAGCCTGCATAGCAAATATTTTATTTGTGACCTTTTGGCTGCACATTTGTCGTAAATATTTTGATAATGTGCAAATTAATTGACGGACTTCATATTTTAATTAATTATTTTGTTGAATGAAGTCGGCTCAAAATAAATATAAAATATTAATGCAGACTACTTTTTATCAAGTTAAATTGCATAAATCAAAATGAACAAAAAATGTAAATTGCAATGAAATAAAAGCTAAAAGAACATAAGAGACCATTTGACAAGTGGACAAACTATAATGATAAGCCGATTGCATAATATAAATATTTAACATCACCATTTCGATCTACCGCCCAAGCAGCCCTTACATTTATGTCGCATCATTTTTATTATTTAATCAACTCTTCGCTCTTACGCAACTGCGAAATGAAGAAGTCAACAGCTTATGGCAGCTAGCTGCGCAAGCACATCGATAAACATCAGCCCGAAGCAGGGCGACCAAACTGAGCTGAGCGTAGTAAATGAAAGCCGAGCTGCATGAGACTTGGCCAGAAAGCAACAGGATAATTATCCTTGCCATATGCTCATATGTCCGGCCAGCCAAGCGTTGACAGTTGCTCACTCGAGTGCCAGCCCGACTGCCTTACTGCCTGGCTATGTAATTGCAATTTAGACACTGTACACACACACAGACACACACACACACGCATATTGTAGCTTGCTTTTTTTGTGTGTGTCCTGTTATGCTGCGTAATTTTTTTCGCTGTCATGCGGCTAAATGTGCAAATTACGTGACGTTTTTATTTCATTCGCCAGCCGCTGCTTCTTTTATTTCATTTTCTCACCTAATTTTCACAGCGTTTCATCTCAAGTCCAGCCACACACACACACACACAGACTCAGACACCCTCGAAAGAATAGCAATTTGTGCCACGTGTGTGTTTAACCTAATTACAAGAATCTATATTGTTCCTGGCTACAGCGCTGGCCATAAAGCAGCCTAGTTAGGCTTCCTTGCTGAGAACAATTAGAGAGGATGCTTGTTCAGCCGACGTTAGCATAAATAGGCAGATGCATCAGCATTCGGATATAAATACCCAATTTCTTTGAATTCCAATTATAATCTAATGAATAAATAATACGCAGCAAAACAAAATATTAATGGCAAACATATTGCTCGAGTTCTGTGAATTTGTTATGGCAAATAAGACCTATTTGGGTATTATTTTTAGATAGTCTCCGCAGTCCTGTGGTTGCGGCTGCTTGTGCCAAGCTGCTGAGCTGGCTTGACACAGATGATGAGTTCTGCTTCGGTAACTATTAAAAGCAAAACTTTCAACTGAGGCGCAATTATGTTTAAAAATTATCTTGCTCTCCATAAACATAGCCATAAACCGCATGTCATTTCAACAATATTGTAACTATCACATGAAAACTTTGAACTAAATTATAATTGTTGAATACGTCAGCCATAAACCATTCACATTATTGAAAATGTTTGTTTTCTTGCTAAAAACATATTTAATTCCCACTTCAAATGATTCCAGTGGTTTGATTTATATATGTATGTATATAGATATGCACTTTGTGTGAGTATAAAAAATTCTTATCCTTTTTTAAAGCGCCTAAAAATGAATGCAAAATTTTTGTAATAGTATTTAAGCGTAGTTAAATTTTCCTAATTTAAATTAAATTTATTTTTAACATTCTCTGTCTTTGGTCATTCATTGATCATTTGAGTCTATGACTGGTCGTCTTCTTCTTAGAATTTATCAATTGGGCTGATTGGAATGAGCAGGATATCTAGAAAACGTAAAGTCAGCCATTCGATGAGCGAATTTTAAGATGTTATGCAAACACAACCTAAAATATATGTTAGGTTAATTATTAGAGTCCAGAGATATAAAAGTTTTGCATTGGGCTTATTAGCTTTCAAAGCACTACTTATACCGACAAAAATGTTAATAAAAACCAGTCAAGTTCTTCATCTGCTTTGATGAAGCCGGAGCCCCTAGTAATACTCATATAATTTATTATTATTATTATTACCTACTCCAAATAAATAAATTATTAATTTTGATGCAGTTCAGATTCGAACTAAGACTGATTGCATTAATACTTCCCAAATCGAAGCCCCCAGTAGACAGTGCTCAGCTATTCTTTGGCTATATTTATTTATTAAAATTTGTAACTAATATAAATATGTAATCGCGTTTCAGGCCAACACTAACGCTGACTTTTATTCCCCATCCCGGTTCTCAAACGCTCTTCAGCCAGACACATTGAACTGTGCTCTAGCCTGAAATATTTGATTATGACCACAATTTTATTTCACTTTATATGTATATTTATTTTCCTTTTTATTCTTATACATATTTTATCTGAAAGAAAAAGCAACTAAGCCATTAATCAAAAAAAACTATTTTAGACTCCTCGTAATCCCGCTGATTCTTGACCAACTGCTGTAACTTTGTGTTATTTTTTGAAGAGTCGAATGCATTGCAATTACTTTTTTGTTAGCAGCGAATTCTGCATAATCATTCGACTTTTGATCATAAAATGTGTAACATTTTATTATACTGTAAAACAAAGAGTGTAATATGATTTACCGGGTCAAACCAATAAAGAAGACAATCTAATGCCAAAATTGGCAATTAAGGCGCATACTTCACCCGCAATACCTTCAATAATAAAACGCTGGAGTACGTGTGGGATCATTGCGACGGCCCACTCCACTGTGTCCCCCAGCTCTGTCCGTGGCATCGTAAACAGTTTTAATGAGGCGCCAAATGGATGCAAGGCAAAAGCAAAGCAGTAAAAATGGGACGCCCTGACTCTTGCTGCATAGTGTAGATTTCCAATTTAAATATTTGACTTTGTACTTAAGTTAATTTCTATTTAATTCGATTCGAGCGTGCCTCAGCTCCTCACCCCTCACACCCCCAGCAGCCAGCATATGGGGCGTATGCGCACTCTTTTGATATGCAAAACAGCAAAAATATTAATTAGCCGATCTAATATCTCGTGTAACATGTGCGCCAAGTGCCATTTATCTAATTTGCATAAACAACTCTCGAGCAGTTTTCATTTTAAACACATTTTTCTTGTGATGCGCCGGCGAAAGTTGTGGCCAGGCAAAACTTTTTGCTTGTTAGTCCAAGCGAGCGTCTAAATTATATATATAATGCATAAATCAGCATAAAAAGGCAGAGTCTGAGCGATGGACGTTGGCCAGAGCTGTAAGCTCTGCATTATATATGTGCTTAAATATATCAAGGCACCTTTTTTATTACTTTTGTTTTCCCCTATTTATGTTGCTCTCTTTTGTTCGCACAATCAGCTGCGGGCCAAGTTTCTTTCAAGTCCATCTAGTTAATATGTTAATGATGTTGAATCGAGTCTATATACGCGAGAGTATGTCTGGCAACAAAGTGCTAAGAGTCATCGTTTAGCAGGTGGGAGGGGGGAGGGAAACGGGAGGCTGCAGCAGTGGTTGAGCTAGCTGAGGGAAGGGGCAACTGGAGCGGGACTCAGTTTGCGGCTGGCGAGGTAAACGCATTATCATCATTAAGCACTTGCTGCAATTAAGGCGCTAATTGAATTTCTTAATGAGCATAATGAGTCAACAAAAGCAACTAAAGGCGACCAGGAGGAGAACTAATGCTCTGGAGCATGCCAGCAATTGAGGAAGCTACACATATACACGTAGATATATGCATATATAAAGTCATTTATAATGAGAGTACTCCATGTTATATTAATGTTGATTGATATTTATTCATAGACTCACATTAATATTGACAAATTCTTAAATTGGTTAATTTTAATTTATTAAAGTTTTATTATTATTTATCAATTATTATTTTATTATAAATAATTTATTTTACTTTTATTTATTTGATTTTTATTTTATTTGTTATTTACCATTTTTTGCAGTTTTATTATTGATTATTGTTATTATGATATATATATTATGAATTTATTAAGTATTATTTATCATTTATTAATTTATATTATATTATGAATTTATTATTTTATTATTATTCCATTATTATTTTTAATTTTATTTATTTTTCTTTATTTTATTATTTTGTTGCTTTGTTATTTGTTATGTTATTTCACTATAATATATTATTAATATTATATTTTGTATTGCCTTAAGAGAATAAAGGAGATGTATCCCTTAGAGGATATATTCCTCAGCTAGTTTCACAACTTTCTGTCAGTAGGTATGAAAGTTTAAATACATATATTTGTCGTTAATAAAGAAATATAACTCAGCGATATTATCTCTTAATTTAATCAAATTACTGAGATTTCATACAAATATGAAATTAGACCATATATGTATGAGTAACCTTGCTCTACTGCATTGCCATATTATCACATTAAATGACACACTGTCATTATAACTGATGATAGAATCTAAATCGACACGACTGTCCTTCAGGATCAATAAAACTAGGTCACACCTTTCCTGCCTGTCGAATTGCCTTTAACAAAACCTTTGGAAAAACCTTGGAACTTCCGCTTTGAATGGAAAAATAAATATACATAGGTAAAAAAAGATGTGAGCATCCATCAAACGTAGTTATAAGCTTAATTATCAAATCATAAATAGCATTGATGGAGAGAGAAGACCAAAAGGAGTTAGCCGAAATAACTCCCTAAAAGCGCCAAGAAAAAGGCGTTTCATAACGCAGGTAAATAAGTAATTCGATGCTGCTGCGAGGATCAAACCCCTTTCGACTAATTTTAATTTTTCTATTTTTCAACATACATATATGCAGACATTGTATGTAGATTAATAGATAATAAATATTTGATAAAATAATACTTTGACTAGACATCAATGGATCTTACATGCGATTGAAAGCTGCAACCGCATGGAAACAATATTTGTACCATTAGAAAGAGTCAAATATGTGGCAACTGTAAGTCTAAGAATAAATTCAAGATTATATAGCCAAATAAATAGCAGACTTAGAAAAGTAACTAATGTATAGAGCTGGTTACATGAAGTCTAGCCTATGCTAAGCATTAAAAGTTACAGAGTGGATCGATTTCAGGTGTCGTTTCAGTCTTTTGATGATTGCATATATCAATGTGGCTTTGCGACTCTACTAAAATCATTTTAAATATCTGTGGTACTATGGTACCATGATTCATGATCTCCAAACACTCATTGTATGGTGTATGCCATCTAAATACATATACTGGGATTACATTAACTTATCCGTGCGATTATTATTAACGCTTTTGGATGTCCTTCGGAATATTAATCAGCTTCCAGTGCAACAGCGGCGAAAGTAGTCTGAAGTTATGTACACCTAGTCTGCCCAAGGATTTCTTTTGCTAAGCCAATATATTATAAATAATCATAATAATCACAATCTAGTCAAATACGGAAGGTTCTTTAATAGATGGTCGGCCTTCAGCTCTATTGCTCGACTTGCAAAAGCTACTGAGCTGGCTCTCAATTTCCACAATTAGGTATTGCTTTCCTTAAATTCCCAACTGAGCATTCAATTTCATTGCAAAATTCTCATATTTTCTTCTTTTTTGCATTTTTGTTTGTTTTTTTTTACAATTTTTTTATTTGCATTTATATTTTATATACAATTTTACAATAATTTTTGCTCTGTTTGTTTCATTAGCTCGTTTGTCCATATCCAGTTTCTATATTCGTATATATCATTTTTGTTTTCATATAATATTTTAAAAAAGTAAATGTATACATATTTGTATATATGCATAGAGCAATACAGTGATGCTTGAAAAACTGATAGACAAAATATTAACATAGGAATTTCGCTTGTTCGAACGCAAATTGAATATTTCATATATAGAATGAGTAATTAATTCGAACATTTTTATACAATTCGTTTGTATATATATGTATATAACTTGAAATAGTCGCATATATGTATGTATAAATATAGTATGCTTATACTATATACAATTGTTTTATGTATGTAATTAACGCTTTACAAATTTCATTGCACTTATCAAACGTTGGATTGACTACAGTGGATATCGCTAGTAACGGAAATACACATATACTTTGTTCGAGAATATAAAACTATATACACATCGAGCATGAGTGTGAACTACTGAAATCTGCGATATCTAATCATGTACAGACTAATCTGATTTGGTGTTCGAGCTTACAAAAATATCGACAACGAAAAAGGAAACAAATTTCAATTTTCAGCTTTTATTGCTTTGATTAACTAAGCTATACAACATAGTGAACAGATCGAATGCTAAACAAATGAACAAACTATATATATGTATATGTACATCAGCTTAAGTTTGATAAGATTTATTGCTTTTGGTTGCATATAGCGGATACCAACTGTAGTATGTTATTTACTTAATGCTAAGAAGCCTTTTGTTAAACTGCCACAACGACGACAACGTTTATATATTTATTAAATTTGTTCACTATAGTCGATATGTTTACTTAAATTATGAATACATGTTAATATATATATATATATTATATATTGTATATGGTGTATAAGAATGCATAATTTCATATATCTACCTCGTTATAAATACACACACACATACATAGGTATGTATGCACATAATGCTTGAGTTTAGTATAGTTCTCACACGTCTAGTAGTATGGTGTCCATATTTCGGGCTTTCTACTAATTTAAATAGACTTAAAACTTCGGTTCTAGCGGCCAGTGAAGGGCATTCATGCAACGCAATCGCAGTTGCAGATGTTTTATTCACAGTTTTCATCATATATGTATTTTAAAGCTTAATTTCATTTCGGGTTTCTCGTGATGTCGTCAATTGTTCTAGGTATATAAGTTCTATGCATTATTGTTTCGAATAGCCGTGTTTAGCAAACTCATTTCGGTTATACAATATAAAAAGCCAATTACTAAACAACAGCGACTACTTAGTTAAAGGTTCTCACTACATACATGTATTTATATATATACTATTTATATACACAATAGTTTATATTTTCGCACTTAAGTTCAATTATTTGTCAACTGATATTTGGTTAGATCAACCAGATGCTCGTACAGCATATCCTCCTGGGGCGTCAGGCCTATCATTATCCAGCCCGATATGGCTGCAATGCTCCGCGTCACCGAGAGACTGCTCCAGACACTCTGCACACTGTTGCTTAGCTGCGATGGGAGATTCAATTAGAATTAGTTATCGATTTCAATTGGGAATTCCCAGACATACCAACTCCTGTTGTGTTAGCGTTATGTTGGCATTATTATTGATCAGATAGAGCTTCTCGTCGATGGAGTCGGAGCATATAGTCAGGATTATTGTTGCGAAGTACAGCATTGTGATGATCAGCCATCGGAATGATATTAGCTCGCTGGCATTCGAGAAGCTCCAGCGGCATATGTCCATGCTGAAATATAGAAATTCTTCAGTATTTGAGTCTAGGTCTATGGAATATAGCTATTGTATTAATTTGAATGTTAATGAATTATAGAGAGCATATTGGCTGTGGGCAAAGACTTTCTTGCTGTTTACCTCACAGCAACATACTCAGAGTTTTGCACTCTGTAGAGATCAGGTCAGGAGTTGGCTGATCAGTTGTTGTTTGAGATTTATATACTGAAGGGATCTTTGACTTCGTGTTCCTTTTCACGGAACCTAAGCCTGATTATGGACTCGTAGCTCGAGCATTATTTAATTAATAAGTTCGTCATATTGAACATATGTATATATGTATATATTTTGGTTATATACATAAATAGTATAAGAGAGCCTGACGACAATTGGTGCTTGTTCGCACATAGCAAAAACTTTGTCAGATTACAATCAATTCGTGTTTAAATAGTAAAGCTTTGCGTGCATCGACAGCTCTGAAGGGTTTATAAATTGGCTATATTATATATATATTTGTATATACAAATAAAATAGTAAACAACACGACAGCAAAAATATCTCGTGCTTAAAACAAACAGTGAAAGCTCAATGAAAACAATATTATATTTGTTTATCGATATAATTTATAAAATATAAGTATAATTCGAAATTCAATTTAATATTTTATTTTTTTCTCTACTTAGTCTGGTGATTAACTACGTTATGGTAATTATGATATATATGTGTATCATTTACAAAATAAACACAATTAGAAATTTAATAGGAATCAAGAATATATCATGAATATGGAAGAAGAATATGGAAAAATGTGTTCCAAATTTTCCACAATTTTTGCACGTAGATCCACAAGATCTAGATAGGTCATCTAACGAGCCAAGAAAAATCAAGTAAGGCCCCAATTGCCAGTGCTTAATCCTTAAATTAGTCTTAGTTTTAGATTAATTAAATAAATAAGTATGTAATACCTCAAATGCTAATAAACCCAAATTCAAGTTCAAATGCTTGCAATTAATTAGCCCATTTTATAGAGACGATTGTTTGTACAGTTTTTACCTAATGTGTTTCATTCGTATAAAGTCAAATTTATCATTGATTTGGCTATATGTCTATAGCAATGTATATTAAAGAAGATCAACCAACTCAATATGAAAGTCGGGCTGAGCAATGCTAAAAAGCCCAATGATATTTAACGATGTTATTTAAATCAAATGTATTATTGAATAACACTCTTACTCATATAAAAATTTTTTTATACATATATAATTTTATAAAAATAAAATAAAATAAAATAAAATAAAACAAGTTTGTCATACTCTTGCATCAACTTTAACTAAGCGAATGACTTGATTAACTGAGCTCACGATCCAAGCTAACAATACATATATATACTTTATGAAGGTGCTTAGCATTATCAAATGTTTTTACATATATGCTCACACTCAAGTTGACGCTTTTTTAAACACTTTAAACGGAAAGTAGAGTATATAAATATCTATCTAAGTAATATGTAAGCTTCTGCTGCTCCAGTAACCTCGTCCACGTCGCTTATGGTTGCACTGGGTCAGCAGTAGCATATCCCACTGGCATTTATCCAAGTATTCTGGCATTTATATTAATTAAATTAAAAGCTCAAGTGAACTAGCAAATAGCGTAATATCCTACGTGTATGCATACAGCTGTGACTCCGGAGACGGAAAAGGTCAAAAGCTGCACAGGATGCCGACGGAATGGAAAAGGCAAAGCCAGGCAATACACCAATGACATTTGCGAAAGACGCCAGCATCACATAAATCACAGGACACAGGATAACGAGGCGAAATGTCAGACTGACTTTTACACTTTCACTGCCCGTGAGCTGGGGGACAGCGAGAGTGTCGAATGGCAATGGGCAAAGACAGTGGAGCCAAAGCCAAAGTCAAAGCCAAAGCCAAAACCGAAAACCGAAACCCAAACCCAAACCGAAACAGACAAAGGCAGACAATTTCAGTGTTGCTCGGTCTACCAAAAAAATTCACCCACAGACACACATACACACACACCACACACACACACACACAGTCAAGCATTCGCTGACTTTAAAGGTCAAGAGTGCAGCGAGCGAGCAGCGCGTGTTCCCTGTGTGTGGGTAGCGCAAAAAGAGCAAAGTTTAAGAGCATTAAAATGTATACATATATATGTATATATATATGTATATGTATGTATATATAAAGTGCTTTTTGTATTTTTCTGCAGATGATGAAATTGACTACGCAGCGAGCATAGTAAAAATGATTGCAACAACGGAGAACAGACAACAGGCAACGGACAACAGCTGACAGCAGCCACGAAGCCAAACAAAGCGAAGCACTTGAAAATTTTCAATTCAAAATTAAGTATAGCATACTTTTCAGCGCCCAAGTGGCAATATTGACGCAACATGAGGCGCCCACGCGTCACACTTCAGTGAAGGAGGAGGCGAGACGAGGCGGGGCGAGGCGAGGTATGGCCCAGAATTTAGTGCCCGCCTACTATTCATATGCTCTTGACAGGAGGTGGCAGCAATCTCTATTTGTGTAGGCTTGTGTGTATGTGTGTGTGTGAGTGTGCGTGCGTGCATGTTTTTTCAATGAAATGTGCGGGTCGCTTGAAGGGTTTCCACCTTGGGGCCAGTCCCGTGCGCTTTGAGGTCAATGTGTTCTTGGGGCACCCAAACAACAACAACAACAACATCAGCAGCAGCACTTGGCTAGCACGCACACCAAACCTCGCCGCCCAGAAGCACTCGAAGTAAATGAATTTGACTTTCATTTTCTATATATAGAACGCTGCTGACGAAGGCCAGGTCTGGACACTTGGCAAATGGACTAATTGTGATGATTGATAAGAATGGAAATCGAAATCTAAATATATGTATATGTGTATGTATTCGTATGTATATCTCACGTATTCACTCACCGATCGAATACCGAAACCAGGCAAATTATGGCCAGACAATAGAACGTATTCAGGTAGATATCAGCAAATCCCGCATAGTCGCCAATCAATGCAAGGGCTTCGCTATTCGCTGTCGACGTCGTCGCTCCCGCCGCTGAGCCCGCTCCAGAGTCCGTTGCCTTAGCAGAGTTGGTCAGTTCTATGCCCAACTTTGACATTTGGGCTGTTGGTGTTGTTGTTGTTGTTGCTGCTGCTGCTGCTTCAGCTGCTGCTGTGGCAGCTGTGGTCTCGCCCGCAAGACCCATGCTATGGATGACCTTTGCCCAATCCGTGGGATGGCTACTCATCACAAAGAGCAGATGGGCCAAGGCTAGACCAGCTAGCAGCCCATGGCATATGTTCGAAATGAGCAGCCAAATTCGTTGAATAACACAGGCAAGTTGGATGTTGCTCGAGATGCCATTGCTGCAAAATAGTAAAGCAATTTATTAATAATTTAATACACGTATATATATATATATATATCTTAAATAGTTATAATGCACAAATAAAATGAATAAATAAATGCGCTAGAATTGGCATTATATGTATATGTGAACATTTAAATAAATTATAAATTGAAATTTCTTGTAAAAGTATATAATCATAATAAATAAATTATAAATGAATTATTATTTATTCACTCTACATATACCGTCACACTGGTTTAAGACAATAAACTGAAACAAATAAACAATAAAAGAACATATATAAAGTAAATACAAATAAAAAGTAAAAGTACCACAAGCAAATAAATAAAAGAAAAAAAAAATATTAAATATTTAAAAAAATTGTATCTAAAAAAAAAAAAAAAAAAAAAAAAAAAAAAATCCTTTTCATCTTCAGTTTAATTATAAGCTATGTAGAATTCTAAATCGAGTTTCCATATATCAAAATTTTAACTAATTATTACTTCTAACAACGCTTTATTTTATTTAAAAAAAAAAATAATTTTTAGCCCATTAAAATCCCTAGAGCGAGGCCTTCATTCCTAATATTATATTAGAGCTCTAGGAAAAAATTTATTTGTTTAAGCTCACCCAGAAATAAGCTGAAGGAACATATGTATACAGGTAAAAAAGCTGAGCAGCAATAATAATAAATAAATATTTGCTCATCTCAAGACTTCGTACAACGACACTCAATCTGAGAATACACTACGAATACTACTGAATACTAAATACAAGTCCTGAATATAGTAAGAGATTTAGTACAATATATCTAATCAATAGAGTTGTTAAGATATCAATCTCGAATGACATGATGAGTTCCACATCATGAGATGATATCAAAAATACATTTTAAATAATCCCTGCTTTCATTTCAAATTGTATTCAATCAAACTGCCCAAAGACTTTGTAATAATTTTACATTCACTGGGGATTAAGTCTTTGTGAGGCGTTTGTCAAATTGTGTAAGTTAACTGGTTCTTCTGGAAATCAATTTGAATGCCTTTTAATGCCTCCTAAAACATCTGACCACGAACTCGGCTCAAGGCTCCTTGCGCAATTTGTGCACACAAAAGAGCTGGACGGCTGAGCTTTTCTTGGAATCGAGTCTTGGGACTAAAATAAACACGCAAAGGACGAGAGACAAGATAAGCATGAATAGCAACAAAATTTTCATTGGAAATCCATTGGTTCAAATTAAATGTGTTTGTCCCTGTGTGTGTGTATGTGTGTTTGTGTGTGTTTGTACTAAATCAGTCTGAGGGCGGATATAAATAGCGTGTAACAGCCGGATTAGATACACGCAACAGACATAAGAGCATAAGAATAGACGGCCACGCGGGTGTCGCCACCCGGCTTAACCCACCGATTTAGGTTGGCATCGAGCAGACAGCGTGTATCGCCGTAGCTGCCGCGTCCGCTAGCCGAGCCGCCGCCGCTCGAGCGAAAGAGACGTCCAGCGCCGCCCAGCTCCGCTGCGGAGATGCCATCGATGCCAATGCAGCTGCTGCTGGTGCCAGCTGCGCCGCGAGCGGCACCCACAAAGGAACGCTTGTAGTAGCTCTGCTCCACTGGTCGATAGCCCGATGACGTCTGCAGAAACATTTTGTCGATGTGCGCGGGCGTATCGTCCGTGGGCGAGACGACCGGAGTGAATGGATTGTAGATCTCCTCGCCCTCGGCGGGCGCAATGTCATCCGCCAGCTCCTTCAATATGGACGATAGCCCACCAGCTGAGTAAAGCTTGCCTGCAGATAACAGTAAAAGAGCGAGACAGAGAGAGAGAGAGAGTGGGTGAGCATTGCAACTGCGCAGAATCGTGTTTGTTGTGGGTTGTGTAAAGAGCTTTTTCTCAATGGAATACAATTTGGCCATCTGGGTAGGAGCAGGAGCAGGAACAGGAGCAGAGCCTGATACTTACTGATGAGCTGGCCCCGCTTGTCGCGCTGCGATTTCGTCTTCCGATGCACTCGCCGCTCCTCCAGGCTCTGATCAATCTCCAGTTCGCCCGACAGCGACGCATCATGCATGTCGGAGCACTGCTTGAGGTAGCGCATCAGCGTCTCGTTGGCCTGGCGCACCTCCATCTCGCCAGCGGCTATGAGCTTCCGTTCCCGTCTCCGGCGGGACTCCGACTTGCTGCGCTTCCGCCGCGGACTCTTGTCGAAGCTGTTCCGCGAGCGCAGCGAACGCTGGGCGGGACTGGCCTGAGGATCTGACAGCGATTGCTGCTTGCGCGAGGCACCGCCGCCCACGCCGCCACCTCCCCCGCTGCTGCCCGCACCCATGCTCAGCGCAGAGGGCGTGGGCGAGCTCTGCTTGAGCTCACGATCAATGTAGCCCAGAATGCCGCGATGGAAGGACGAGTCCACCTCCAGGGAGCGCAGCGCCGGCGACTGCGGCGAGTGGGTGCGCCGCGAGCGATGTCCATGTGTGGCCGGCAGCTGACGCAGTGTCTCCCGCAGACTCATTGCATCACCGGACGAGTTGCGGCTGCCGTCGCTATGCTTCGTTGGCTGTGTGGGCGACTCCAGGTGCATGGTTGCCTCGCCTTCTGCTGCACCAGCGTCTGTCGCCGCCGCTGCCGCTGCTGCGCCCATCGGCTCATCGGCGCCGAGGGAGGCGCTCTCCTCCAGCGTGTCCTGCGATGGCGGTGCATGTCCGTTCACCAGCACCACCGTCTGCTGGGAGGTTTGACTAGGTGATCCCACCATTTCGATGCTGTCCGCCGAGCTCTGCGCACTGATGCGACCCGCTATTGTTGTGGCTGTTGTAGTTGTTGTTGTCGTCGATGCTGTGTCGTTGAGCGCCGCCGCACAGCTCTCGAGTGTCTCCAGCACGGCCTCCGTTACCTCGAGCTCCAGATCGGGCGGCGTATTGGCCGCCGCGGCCGCCTCCCGCTCCAAGCGCCGCTGTCGCGCCTCAGTGCGTCGCTGTCGCTGGTGCTGACGATGCACCTTGGGCTGAGTCGCCTCCATTGTGTGCTAGCTCAAATCTCTCACTGTCGATTCAATTATCTCGCGCTATTTCCTCTATATGCCTAGTTGTTGCTGTTGTTCTTGGTGTTATTGTTGCTGCAACGGCTGCTGTGTTCCATGAGCTACGGCGTGCCCTCATAACAGGTGGATTCGTCCAGCAGGATGCGTATTGAACTTTCGAGCAGGCGAAGTTGCGATGCTGCAGCTTTTCGCTTTGACCCAAATAATTATGCAGCAAAAACGTCGCATGCACTCGCTGCAGCTACACCCGCGCACCGCACACAGACAAACAGACACACACACACGCACACACGGGGACCCACACACAGCTGTGCTTAGCCTTCAAGTATAGTAATTTCCTGTACACAATTTGGTAGCAACTGCTTCGATCAAGGCTCAAATATTTATATATTGCTTGAGGCTTTCGCTGCGAATAAATTTTGTAAATTCACTTCAAACAATTATATTTTGTGGCTTCACAACGAAGGTCGCCCGGCGGAGACCTGAGAACCGTGTGTTTTGCTCGCGTTCGCGGCTGCTAAGCGACTGACTTGGCCTGGCCGAAACAGCAATGCAAAATGGCCCAAAACGAAACGCCCTGGCGCTGGCCTGACTCCCATTCGGTGGTGGCTTGTTGTTTGTGTCCTGCTTCCTGAAACGTAGTAACGAGCGCAGGCAAGGCGAAAGCTTTGCACAATGACGTCAGTAGCTGTGCGTGGTTAGCATTAACGCCCACACACACACACGTGTGTGCAGGCATTATTGACAAATTCTATTTATAGGCAGCCGCCAGTGTTGGCAAAGGTGGGGGATTTTTGTTTTTAGCAGCACCTTGCTCCAAAACATTTGCGAGCTTGCTTTCTGGCTACACTGAGAGAAACTTGACAGACGTTACTATTTTGGAATTGATTACATTAAATATGATATCATATGTATGTATATGTAATGGTATATATTATATTATTGTGTATACATTTTCAACTAATATTCTAGCAAAGCTCTACTCGACTACTTAAACCTCTCTCTGCCATTGCCCCGACCCGACCCCGACAGGAATTGATTTACAGTAAGCAGCTGTCGTAGTTTTTGCGACATTTTGCCTACTCACACTCTCGCTATCGCCCTGTCTCTGTCTGGCCTGCTGCTTTGCACACTCACACACTCTCTGACACTGCCTTGCGCTCTGCTGAATCGATAAATGCGTGGAAGCGTCTCAGCGTGGCTCAAGCTACTGCGCAGCTTTCAGCCTGTACATCATGTTGATGACGTCAATCGAGAAAGCTCTCGAAATCAAAACAACAACGAAACCAGCCACGAGCGAGCGCCAGCACAAAAGCCGGCAAAAGCTCACCTCTCTCTCTCTCTCTCTCGCTCTCTCTGTCTCTCCCATTAGCACGCGGCGCTGCCATTCCGAAGGCGTCAGGCAAATTTTATTATCGTAAAGCGTGCAGAGGCGTCGTCTGGCTGCATCAGACACGCAAAGCAAAAACAAAAGCGCGAAACGCGATTCGCCAGCGCAAAGGCCTCACAGCTAATGGTCCCTGAAATGCCAAAAGGCGCTTGGCACTTGAACTGTCGCACTGAGCTCGCTCAGTCTCTGTCCTCGCCCCTGTGCCCTCTCTCTCTCTCCCACTCTCGCTCGCTCGTTGGCTCTTACCGCATATTAGTCTTTGTCCCTTTTGCTCTTGCGCTCAATGCAAGCCGTCGACATTGAGCACACGTCATGACCGTGACGTCACAGCTTGACGTCAGTTAACACATTAGCCAAAATGTTGAGAGGGCCAAGTGGGAGCTATGAAGTATTAATGCAATGCCTGTCGCATAGCGTAACTTGTTCATTTAGCAGCATTTCAGATGATAGAAATATCTCAAAATTAGAATGGCTTTATTTATGAATTGAAGCTTTTATCAATAAATACCCCTGCACATATGTATATAAATGCAAGCAATTGGCTCCTGTTTAAAGACATTTTACGTATAACTTGGTAAGGAAGAGGCTTAAAGTATATCATATCTGCATTCAACCAATTCTGTAACTGAAAATTCGTAAATATATCATTTAACCTGATACAAAAAAGTAAAGAACCTCCATTAAGCTATCACTAATAACATTAAAAACCTTAAAAATTTATTAAAAGTCGTTCATTTACAATTCCCTTCTGAGTTCACAAATGTCCTTCTAAATATCCACCATAAAATGCTCGAGTCAAAGCAAATACCCCTCCTTTTAGACAAACTGGCAACCCTGGTCGTGATGCGTTGCCCCGGGCAACTGCGCACTTGTTATGTCAATAACAAAACCAGCTAAAGACGCAACCGGTTAAGGCTCAGGCAAAAACTGCGCATTAGACAAGGAGCAACGCAAATGCCTGTGCTTGAAGCACCCGCCGAGTACTCGGAGTCCTCGCCGGAGCACTCACTGCAGCCGGAGGTGCCACTGCTGCTGGCTCCACTACTTCCAGGCCCCGCTGCACTCGCCCAGCTGCGACCGCCCACGGCAGAGGCGCGACTGCAGCAACAGCAGCAGCAGCAGCTGCAAGTGGAGCGACAAAATCGTCGCCAGTTGGAACGTCGCAACTCCTTCGACCGGGATGAGCCCATTGTGGAGGAGAGCGAGCACTTTCCGGCGTTCGTGCATCTGCTGCCTGTGGTGCTGCCGCCTCAGCTGCCGGAGCCAACGCTTGATGAGCTCCTGGTAAGTGTGTTGACTGCAATCAATCGGTATCCCAGATTCCAATCCTTCCATCCTTCCAGCGTCGCGTCACACAACGCACGGATCTGGAGCAGGTGGAAACGGTCCGCCTGCGTGTCATTTCCTATTCAGTGAGCCTGTCCAGGCTCTCGCTCTTCCTGCCACGCCTGCAGCAACTGGATCTCAGCGGCAGCGTGCTGAGCTCTCTGCGTGACCTGGGCTACGGCCTGACGCAGCTCACCTATCTGAACATCAGCAATTGCGGGCTAAATAGCTTCGATGGCACCAGCGGCGTGCCCAATCTAAGAGTCCTGATTGCCGATGACAACATGATACAGCGCGTTGGCCCCTTGACGGAGCTGAGCCAGCTGCAGATGCTGCAGGCGCGCAACAATCGCATCAGCGAACTGGGCCTGCTCTCGTTTCTGGGTCTGTGCCCACAGCTCAGGGAAGTGGAGCTGAGTGGCAATCCCGTCTGCCGTTTGCCGCTGTATCGCGACATGCTGAGACGCAGCGTGGCCACGCTGCAGATCCTCGATGGGCAATCCATTAATGAAGATCAGGCGGAGACAGGCACTGAAGCAGACGACAACCACAGTTCCTTCTCCAGTGACTCGGAGTCTGCCCCAAGGCCGGCAACTGCTCCACATAACAACAACAACCATAATAATAATGCTGCAACTCGACGAGCTGCATCAGCGTTCGTCACACTGGACTCGACACGCTATCAGCGCCAATCCTCCACGTCCAGCACACCTGTTGCCGGCTCAGTGCTGGGCCTGGTGCGCCAGCGACGTCGACGCAGTGGCCATGCCTGGGTCAGCTCCTCCAGCGGCTCATCGTCGGGCAGCTCCTCGGCCGGCTCCACCCGTGCGCCCTCCATCAGCTCCGGCTCCTCGCAAAGCAGCCTGGATATGCACTCCGCCGCCTACACCTTCCATGCCAATGGCACCTTCGATTAGAAACGATGCGAGGTCACAATTGCTCACAAAACAACTAGAAATTTATTGTGATTGATTTTTAGAGATTATATAAATATTCATTCATCATTTGTTGTTAATTAATAAAGCTATAGAAACCTTGAGGCTCTTTTTGACTAGTCTGGGCCGGTAAAGGAAAATTCATAAAGGGAAATTCTACAAAGGAATTGTACGTATAGTTATAATTTGTTGCTGTATAGTGAAATTAAGGAAACTTTGATAATCTCGAATTATCATGCATGGAAAGAGATTAAAAATCGGTCATTAAATTCAAATATGTATACGATATTGAAACGGATCTGAATTCTTTATATAAGATATAGACCTTGCCAACGAATTTTTCTCTAATTATGATAACATTTCGGGCAATCAGATTATTTCTCTTTCTGTCTATCTATACAGTTAAGAAAGAACTATCAATATTTTTTGAGGTTCTTCAAATTTATTGACTTGAAAATTCGTTCCATTTTATCTAAACTCGATTCTACATTTTTCATATAAGACCTACTTCTTTCGGTACTGCTTTTATATTTAGACTTCTCTCACAAAATAGCTCAAAGTTTCTGTAACTCTTTTAATCTACGAGTTGTGCTTAGAAAGTAATTACCTCAACTTCTATGTACTTTTTAAGCACACCTCGCGCATATGCACTATGTATCTTAAATCTATCTAGAGGACTTTTAAAACTGGACCAAAACATTGTCTACGTCTACGCACTCGAACTAATTGTGTTTGTGATGAAGTGCATCAAATCGTGTTCATTTGCTAGAAAAAGTCGTCTCATCTTCATCTTTATCTTCTCTCATCCTCGTTCTCATCCTCATCCTCTCAGCTTGGCTACTCCGTGTAGGTGTACTGGAACAGAGCTGCCGATGGAGACCGGACCGGCACCAGTTGGCTCTGGCCGTTCGCATTGCGAAAGACAATGTAGTCCCGGCCATTAATCATGCGTCGCACTCCGCCGTTCTGGTTGCCGCCGAGAACCAGGCCGTGCCCCTTGCCCGCCTGAGGCCAATGGTGCTGCTGGTGCTCCCCGCCATGATTGAAGATGCTCTGATACGGAGGCGGTGGCGTCACATTCTTGGCATGTGTGGAAGAGCCCAGCAGCTGCTTATCGCCGCTGTGAAGCCGTCGCAGACCGCGCAGCCACCTGGACGGCTTGACGGACTGCCCGTTGGGCGAGCGTCCGATGCCGTGCCGCGCCCACTTGTTGGCCTCGTGGCGGGCATTGATGTAGCGGAACAGCAGCTCTGTGGTAAAGACGACCAAAGAGGTGGCAAAGCCGGCCAGCATAATATAGTAGGTCATCATCAGATCTCCGTTCCTCAACTGGCGCTCAGTGCTGCCCAAATCCTGCGGGCAAATCTCAGCGCTGGGCAACTCCCGGGCCGAAAGATGCTTGATGATGCCAGACTCTACCAGATTGAGAAGCCTAACAAAAGTAATTAATTAGCATTTGATATCAACAATTGACTGCTTAACTTACTCTGGGTCGAAGAGCTCGCTAAGGTTCGAGCCAATGGGATAGGCAAAGGTTCGCTTCTTCTTCAAAAACGGCTCCTTGGCCATGGCGAAGGGACAGTGCACTTTCTCGTCGTTAAAACTGACCGACTTACGGTACAAGTAATCCCTATAAAGCATTATATTGATTGCAGGTCGATCTCGCACGAACACATATCCATTCCGCTCCACGTAGTTCTGCAGGTTGTACGTATCATTCGAGGTGTCCGTGAACACGGCATAGTTGTTCTGAATCATTCGATTGAGCAAGTATAGGGATTCATTCGTCTTCATGAAACAAGAATATTTAAAATTTATCCATTAATATATATATCTGTATCTGTATCTGTATCTGTATCTGTATCTGTATCTGTATCTGTATCTGTATCTGTATCTGTATCTGTATCTGTATCTGTACTGTATCTGTATCTGTATCTGTATCTGTATCTGTATCTGTATCTGTATCTGTATCTGTATCTGTATCTGTATCTGTATCTGTATCTGTATCTGTATCTGTATCTGTATCTGTATCTGTATCTGTATCTGTATCTGTATCTGTATCTGTATCTGTATCTGTATCTGTATCTGTATCTGTATCTGTATCTGTATCTGTATCTGTATCTGTATCTGTATCTGTATCTGTATCTGTATCTGTATCTGTATCTGTATCTGTATCTGTATCTGTATCTGTATCTGTATCTGTATCTGTATCTGTATCTGTATCTGTATCTGTATCTGTATCTGTATCTGTATCTGTATCTGTATCTGTATCTGTATCTGTATCTGTATCTGTATCTGTATCTGTATCTGTATCTGTATCTGTATCTGTATCTGTATCTGTATCTGTATCTGTATCTGTATCTGTATCTGTATCTGTATCTGTATCTGTATCTGTATCTGTATCTGTATCTGTATCTGTATCTGTATCTGTATCTGTATCTGTATCTGTATCTGTATCGTATCTGTATCTGTATCTGTATCTGTATCTGTATCTGTATCTGTATCTGTATCTGTATCTGTATCTGTATCTGTATCTGTATCTGTATCGGTAATCTGTATCTGTATCTGTATCTGTATCTGTATCTGTATCTGTATCTGTATCTGTATCTGTATCTGATCTGTATCTGTATCTGTATCTGTATCTGTATCTGTATCTGTATCTGTATCTGTATCTGTATCTGTATCTGTATCTGTATCTGTATCTGTATCTGTATCTGTATCTGTATCTGTATCTGTATCTGTATCTGTATCTGTATCTGTATCTGTATCTGTATCTTATCTGTATCTGTATCTGTATCTGTATCTGTATCTGTATCTGTATCTGTATCTGTATCTGTATCTGTATCTGTATCTGTATCTGTATCTGTATCTGTATCTGTATCTGTATCTGTATCTGTATCTGTATCTGTATCTGTATCTGTATCTGTATCTGTATCTGTATCTGTATCTGTATCTGTATCTGTATCTGTATCTGTATCTGTATCTGTATCTGTATCTGTATCTGTATCTGTATCTGTATCTGTATCTGTATCTGTATCTGTATCTGTATCTGTATCTGTATCTGTATCTGTATCTGTATCTGTATCTGTATCTGTATCTGTATCTGTATCTGTATCTGTATCTGTATCTGTATCTGTATCTGTATCTGTATCTGTATCTGTATCTGTATCTGTATCTGTATCTGTATCTGTATCTGTATCTGTATCTGTATCTGTATCTGTATCTGTATCTGTATCTGTATCTGTATCTGTATCTGTATCTGTATCTGTATCTGTATCTGTATCTGTATCTGTATCTGTATCTGTATCTGTATCTGTATCTGTATCTGTATCTGTATCTGTATCTGTATCTGTATCTGTATCTGTATCTGTATCTGTATCTGTATCTGTATCTGTATCTGTATCTGTATCTGTATCTGTATCTGTATCTGTATCTGTATCTGTATCTGTATCTGTATCTGTACCGAACTTACCGTACGAATGGCATACTCAACGGCTCCTCCTCGCATGGAGACAAAATGTTTGTTCTTCGTTAGAATATCGTTGACCGTATTGTAGGGCAGAGTGAATTTCGAGAGGGTCAAAAACGCCGTCAAATTGGCCGTGTAGAAAGAGGTTAAAATCGTAATAAAAATCCACCAGGTCGCAAAGAGGAGGCGTGTCGAGTCTGAAGTATATGTATGTTATATATGTGTATATAAATTTTAATTGAATCGACAAACTCGGCAACTCGGCGATTGCATGTCCAGTGAACCGAGCGCAGTTCACGGGCCAAATGCAGCTCAAATTGCCGATGGCTATCGCTGCATTAAGCTTAATTGCTGGCTCACCTGCAATGGGCGAGAGGGTGCTGCCCTGCTTCATGAGTGCGCCGTAGACGAACCAGGCGCAGTGGCCCAGGGAATACGGCTGCTGCGTTGTATCGCCGGTCAGACGATTTCGGACTATGATCAGCATGTAAATGATGGGTCCGACGGCCAGCAGCGAGACGAAAATGAGTATCCAGACATAAAATTCGAAAGGCGCCAGCAGGCCAGAGCCGCCAGCCGACTCTCGCGGACGTCGCATCACCATAATCCACTCGCCCTCATCCAGAGTCGTTGTGGAGTAGAAGACAAAGCTGCGCTGCTCCGATAGAGAGGGTATGAAGGCAGCAGCTATATCCACCTCCTGTTATCCAAGAGTGAGCGAGAGAGAGAGGGATCTTATCGATGCTAGCTTATGGGTGTATGGGAAACTCACGCTATTGTTGAGCATTTCAATGAGACTGCGATCCAAGTCGACTTTCGAGCCAAGAATGTTGTCTTGGGGCACAACCACTTCGTAGGTAAAGTTGAATTTCTCTTGCAGGAACTCGATGATCTGAAAGGAGACGCCATGACCCACCCGAGTGCCATTCTCCAGCACTTGGGTGTAGCTCAGTGGATAATCCTCGAGCGTGGCTATGCGCAGATGCCGGCCATTGATCCAGGCCTTCATGTTGCGCAGTTTCTCCCGCTTGTTACGCAATACCTCGAGCGTTTCCATGGGCGTCTCCTCATCCAAACCCACGTTCTCCGCGTGCACATCGAGGGGCACATCCGTTACCACGCTGCCGAACTCGTCAAGCAGTATTAGTTCCTCAGGCAGCGTATGATTCATCGGCGGACAGGCCAGGCACAGCGCGGCAGCCACCATCAGCTCGATTCCGGTGGCCATCTGGATCAGTCTCGACTCAGACTAGACTCGACTAATCTAAATAACTGTTAGCTGCTCTAATATCTGAGAAACTTTTTTCGCTTTCGCATACTGGCCCCGAAGTACAGTTGCCAATGACTTTTCCTTTTTCGATTTTTCCACCGACCGTTAGAGACAGAGACTCGAGCGTTACTAAAACTTGAATTTCCATGCAGCTGGCACCCGGCGAATATGTGTAAATATAGCACGCGTGTGTGCCTGACCCACAACAAACACAATTAACAATAATGACAAGTGTAAATATGACAGGACACAAACAACTAAACCAGTTGCGACTGCCCGCCCCGGAGCAGATTGTAAGTTTTGATTACGATTTCCATTCTCTGCCGGGTGAGCTGACTGGGCTAATGAAACGTCGCTGCGACTATTGACTACTTAAGAAAACACAAATATAGTTCAAGTCCAATCAGGACGGATGATTGCCTAATAGCTAATATAGGATTACCAGAACAGACTTTCTTATGAAGTGCTTACGTTCAAGGGCATCGCGAGTCCTGTGGGTCAAGTTTACAGTTATTCAAATGCCTAATAACCGCAGCCATATGCGTAATATGCCACAATTACAGCTTAGTGGGCAGACAGAATGAAATAATCGTTTGAAGGAAATTAACGAAGAAAGTTGTCGAACATATTTAAACGAAATCAAAATCAATGTTTAATGAGCAAAGCATAAACTGGACCTAATTGATTGGCCCACCAGCTCAGTGAATCACTGCTGGAGGAATTAGTTTATCGCTCCACTCTCTACCTTACAGATTCACCAACTAACCTACTAATTAAGTGTTCGACTAACTGATCAGTCGAATAATTTATTGACTCACTGGCATACCAGATTTTACCCTGACCTGAATATTTTAACAATAATACTAAACAATAATAAATATAAAATTGCTTTCTCGTCCTCTCTCTACCTATCTCTGCCTATTTCTCTCTCTCTCTCTCTCTCTCTCTCTCTCTCTCACTCGCTCTATCTACTGATGTCTATGACTATCTTTTTCGCTCTTTCTCTCTCTATCTTTTAGTGCCACATTAAATATTTTCAAATATATTTTCAACTTTGCTTTAATTAATTTAATTTTTTATATTTTATTTTAATTTATATTTATTTTATTTTTCATTTAAGATGAAATATTTTACGTGTTTAGATATATGTTAGGTTTAATTAAATATTACACTAATTTATTTTACTTGGCACTAGGTATTCATATTCCTATTTACATAAGCTATATACACAGTCACTGCTCTCAGCAGTAACCTAACCAAATCGGCTGCTGTTGTCCAGTACCTCAGCACTGGATCCGATAGCCAAACTGTTCTGGTTGCACTTGCAGTCCTCGCCGTCCACACGGCCCTTGCCGGAGGTCAGGATGCGCATGCCCTCGGCAAACTTGGGAAAGCCGGACATGGTCTCCTTCAGTGTGGTCATCATCACTGGCAGATACATGAAGAAGTCTTTGAAGTGGCCCACGACTGTGTGGTAGTCGACGGTTCGGCCACTGGCGGAGCTGCCTCCCGCGCCCTGGTAGCTACCATCGCCGTCAATCTCATTGCCAGGCGAGCCATAGGGAACGGCAGTGCAATGTCGCATGGCTAAAAAGTGTCAGAAAATCATTTAAATTCCATCGCTGAGATCGACTTACTCAAGTGGGGACTTACCCAACAATAAAATAATTGCGGCTGCTAGAAATTCTCTGTGGTCTGTCATGATGTCAACTTGGCTCGAAATGCTCAGCACTTGCCACGACTGTTCAGCATTTATAACATTTCAAGCGTTTGCTTGCCAAGCAGAATTCTTGATGCGGACTGAGTTTCAGCTGTTTTGTTGTGGTTTTCACTTTTCCGCTGAATGCAGCAGAAAAACTCGAAACTCTTGGCGAAAATTTGATTTTCAATGTTATTGCGAAGACCTCTCTTAAGTGGAAATGCAAACCAAAAGGTTTTCTTTTATATTGTGTGTTTTTTTTTTACTATTACAGATGACAGAATTGGTAAGAAATATAATTAATATACATTATATCAAAATTCAAATCAATTTTTATATTGTTAACGACTTCCAATTGAATTTGAATGGAAAATTGTAATCCTAATCTTAATTTAATATATAAATAATAAATAATTTTATATGTATTTTTCCATTTAGATTATATAATAAAATTTAATAAAAAAAAAAGAATGCCAACAGAACAACAAAATTAATATATTACATATTCAAGCTGCATACTCCAGCTCTAACAACATACAAGCGCTAAGAACAATCACAAATACTCATTAACTCCACTTTACCAAAGAAAAAAGGGATAAGAGTGCCTTGGGCCTATTTCTAGTCTAATTAGAGCCCATAGACAGACACACCAACTTTCTTGCCAATAACTTTCCTAGCAAAATCTTAAAAACATACCATCCACTAGACGAACATTTTGCACAATATTTTTCATAGCTCCATCTATTGTATTTCTTTTGAACTAATAGAGTGTGTGGATTGAAATCATTTCCATAGGTGCACACTGACAATAATGCCATAGTTACAGTTGAAATACATAGGTGGCGCTAACAAGCAACTTATTGGAAGTGCTGAAATTGACATTTGAAATAATAATTAATTCAGTAATATTGGAGAGAAAATTACATTAAAAAATTAGTTTTTCCAATAATAAATATTTAAATATTATAAATAAAAGTATAAATAAATATAATGGAATTGATTTATGTATAAAAATAATAAATAATAATTTATAAATAATAAATAATAAATAATAAATTATAAATAATAAATAATAAATAATAAATAATAAATAATAAATAATATATAATAAATAATAAATAAAAAATAATAAATAATAAATAATAAATAATAAATAATAAATAATAAATAATAAATAATAAATAATAAATAATAAATAATAAATAATAAATAATAAATAATAAATAATAAATAATAAATAATAAATAATAAATAATAAATAAATTAAACAATGTATAAAAATATTAGAATATTACACTTTACACTATACAATATTCAATAATTGTTTTTTTTTTATAATAATAAGAAATTCAAAAATCGTTCAATTTATAATAATTCATGTTTTTTAAAATAATTAATAAGTAGTGTATTGTACATATGTATATTTATAACTCAATGTATAATATACTTTTAAATATTTGTGAATAAAAGATTATTCAAATTCATTTTTGTTTTATTATGCAAAGAAACTTATGAATATTGCTAATTAAAAAGGGACTGAACTTTAATTGATTCAACTTTGTTGCAAAAAAAAATAGCAAGTAAAAATAATTGATTCAAAATTGATTATTTATTTATTATTTATTTATTTATTTAAAACAACATCCCAATCAAGGCAAGTTCAAGTCGTTCTATATTTAACAAGCTAATTGTACGAACGAGTCGATTAAATGTGTCAAGTAATTGTGTCAGAGCTGCAATTATCGAAAGCCGTATTAAAAGTCTATTTAATAGAAATAGCTAAACTTGTCGTGACTTTGCAATGACTTGAATAAGTCAAGAACTCTAAAACTCGATGACAATGCGCGAATGCGAAAAAGAGTTTCAGTCCGATAGAATTTGTTGAGCTAATCAAGTCAAGTGACAATCAAGCAACAAAATTCGCCTCACTCGCGCGTTGCTTTCTCAGCCAAGTTCAAAGTCAAGAGCAAATCGACACCAACCTCGGCTAGCGCTGAGGGGCCAGTCCGCTTTATAAGTGAAGAAAAAAAACGAAAAAAAAAACGTTAATAGCGTAATTGATGTTTTTATTCCATTCACCTTTCAGCACCTGCATACGAAACCGTTGATCATCGAAAAAACCAAGTAAAACACGTTTCGCCTTATTTAAATTGGCCACTATTATGAGCCGGGATAAATGGAATACTGTTTTAATGGCTCAGAGGCAAACGGATTATTTGTACCTTTTTTTTGCGCACCTAGTACAGTGCGTATGCCACACGACAGTTTTATCAGGCCCAAGTGGACGTCTCGCATAATCAATAGAGATGTTGAGCTGATGACTGTGCTGAAATGCTAATTTCGTATGCTTAACGTTTGTGATATTTAATGGCTTGTGATAATCATTATGATTGCCATTATGATTATAATTATTATGTGTATCTTCATCATTACCATTTGAACTCTAATTAATAGCGTTGCTATCACTTTCTGGCGGTGCACAAGCATTTGAAACTTAGCTTAGCAAAAAACAAAAAATACAATAACAAAAAAATATTTTCCTTATGATCATCATACTAATTTTTAATTCATCATTATTATTAACCAACTCGACTAAAAAAATGTTTATTCATATTCATATAATTTTCTTTATGATTATATTCATTATCATTTTCATTATTATGATTTTCTTCAACCATATTCACTAACTTCATCATCATGAACATTATCGTATATATTCATATCGTTAGCATTGTCATATGTATTGTCATTGATGTTATTGGATTTATCATTATCTCCTTTATGATAAGCATCTTTTCATCTTTTAATCCACTTTTATTTTCAATATTATTACGAGATCCGTTATTACTTAAACTCTCATTACTTTTACAGTAATGTTTGGCTGCTATATTCATTACTTTATTCATTATTATTATTTTCTGTATTCTTATTTCAAGTATTCCGATGCCAGCCAGAGCTACCCTATCCTAATTGTTATGGGAAATATGTAACTAGCGGCCGACTCCAATCGAGTGCCAGTCACACGCGCATTCCAGTCCCCAATCCAGACGCCGATATGGAAATGAGTTAGCGAATTCTGCCTTCGGCCAGCTGATTCGCTCGGCCCCTCATCAAATATGCGCACATCGTTTGACTTACTCATTAGACGCATCGTAAAGTTTTCTAATTTCTAGACGTTTATTTATAAAAGCGTAAACGAATACTACAAACAAAAATGGTCGAGACGTATCACAGTCGATGTTAGTTATCTAATATAAAGGCTGGCAATTGTCGGACTAGATGACGAAGTCGGCCCGACTATTCTCTCTGGTGATCAGGTACGGACGCTGCTCGGTGGGGCAGTTGAACTTCTCGAACAGGTGCTCGCTGAAGCCGCTCTTCTCGCCCGGCATCTCCAGCATATTGTTCCAGATCGCATTGGCCGCCGAGGCCTGGCCCCGCTGGCTCAAGTGGAAGCAATCCTCGGAGAAGAACCGGGTGTCCGTAGTGCCAGAGGGCGTGCGCGGAAAGTCGTCGAATTGGGAGAAGGGCTGCACATTGATGGTGAATGTCTGCAAAGAGATGAGCGATGCTTAGAGTATTTCTCTGTAGATCCCTTGCGGACTCACTTCTGAATTGAACTCCGGCAAGTTGGCAATCTCGTAGTCCTTGGCTATCCAACGCTTCATGATGCCCTCTAGGTAATCCAAGTGCTTCTTGCTCTTGCCCACAAGGCACGGGCACTCAAAGGTCAATGTGGTCTGACAGATGGGCGGCAGTCCGGACAGCTCAGTCAGGAACCGTAGATTAGGAGCTGGCACTACATTCAGCATGAGCCGCGGCACATTGTCCCTTAGATAGCGATACGTCTTTAGCATGTTCTGCTCGTGCAGCTTAATCGTCAGCTCCGGCTGTGGGTGGAAGCAAATGTCGGCGCAAAAGTCATTGTTGCCTATGAACATGGTGACCAGCTTCCAGTCCCGGGTCATGTTCACGTGGGGATCGTTCCTCATGCGCTTCACCAGCACCTTGGCCATGTAGGGCATGTCGCGGGACATGGCGCCCAGCTCGGCCACATTGAAGCGCGAGGAGCGATCTGTGGAGAGGCCGTCCCTAAGCGAGTAGCCGTAGAGCTTGGGATTGAACTCCTTGAGTATGTTGGGCAATGTGAGATACTTTTTCCAATTGTATTGCCCGCCAATGGACCAGACCACGCCTCTATTCTCCACGGTCACGTGCCCCAGATTGGTGGCGAAGATGCCATTGCCCGCGGTCAGGGAGTCGCCCATGCCGCCAATGATGTCGATGTCGCCGGGTCGCAGCCGATGCACGCTCGTCGGCCGCTCAGCACTGCGTCTGCCGGGCCCCCGTTCCGTGTCGCAGAACTGGAGAAGGGCGCGCGTGCGCGGATTCGACTTTTGGGTTTTCTGAAAGACAAACACAATTGGAGGCTACCAAATGGCTAGTAACAGGCGCAGCAGGACAGGACTTACGCCGGCATTGCGCACGCGCTGCACGTTCGCCGGCTCGTCGCCGGATCGCCCGGTGAAGGCCAGGCTGAGCAAGCGCAGTGGCCGGTAGGCGTTCCTGAAGGCCACGTCCAATGACGTGCGCTGTGACGTCACACAGCCAATCAATCCCAGCAGCAGAACGAGTAGCAGAATAAATGACAGCTCCCGTGATGGCGCCTTGTCCATTTCGTCTTACAGCTGAAACAACATAAAGATTAATGGGTGTGTGTGTGTGTGTGTGTGTGTGTGTTAGTGAGGAGGGCTCGCAAAACTCTTGCTGTCGTTGGTGACGTCCTCGACACTGAACCAGTTCTGCGCATACATTGCGTTACAGAGACGTCGACGCTTTGCAAGTTTGTTCACCTTTCGTCGCTTGTTTTGATTTGCCTTTCGGTCGGAATAAACATTTATGCTTAGTCAGGTTTGTCTGGGCCGATTCTAGCATGCGGCATTAAGGCATCCGAAAATATTATGCAAATGTGATCTCAAAATCAGAAAAAAGTATAATGGAAATAAACGTTCCGCATATCTGAGAAGACGCTTCAACGGCTTCTTTAGAATAGATTCTCCAAATACTTCGCAGCTGGGATAATTATCCACAGAAGCGTAAAGTTCATTAGGTGTTGACCCTGAGGCGCCAGAATGTTTAATTTTAAGTTATTTTTAAAACACTAATCAGTTTTAACTGTCGTTTTATTTATGTTTTTAATATGCTTAGATTAAGCCTAATCAACAATTGTCACTCAACCAGCTCGATCTGTTCCGACGTTCGGCACGCTTTCGGCAGCGCGAAAGAACGATAAAATAAATCTATATTTTTTTTATAAGTTGGTAGGCGGAAGTCTTGGGCGATCGAACTGAATATGCGTGCTAAATCCAGTTGCGATCAAGATTCATGCAGACTTTGTTTTGTTTCCTTCTCGCATTATGCGCATATCTCAAACAAAAGACTTGGAACACAAACGCGGCGAATCAGATAAGAAACGGAAATGCAGCCGAACCACACTCAATTAGTCGGATTTAGTGAATATTTGAATAAAACAAGCACATAACACAACAGTATATTTATACCTTTAATTAAATGAAATTTAATCGAAATTGAAAATTCACTTTAGTTTGATTCACTCTTTGTTTCTCTTCGCGTAAATCTTGCAACCGAAAGAATTGCACAATTACATAAAAACTGATTCACTTCGATGTTGCGAATTTATAGCCCCAGAAGGCAGCGCGTCCGGCTCTGTTGACCGCATAGAATCGACTGCCCGGTAGAATTTCGGAATATGCTGATTTTATATGGATTGCCCGTGAAGCCGGACAGCGTTGTACGCATAGAACGAAATACGAAATAAAATACAGCAAAAAATAATGAAAAACATATATAAAGATCGTAGCTGTATACGAAACACGTAAAAAGAACAAAATACAATACAAATTAAGTGCGAATTTTCAGAATCGAGTATGCGCAACTCGCAAATACCCTGTGTACAATTGAGCAAAGCAGATATATTCTAAACATCTTCCTGCTAATTCAATATTATTTGCATGGAGCTTTGTAAACTGAGTTTATAAGAATTTGCAACCGGATCTAACTTAAAAATATTAAAATTATTCTAATAAATAATATTAAATAATTACCCAATTAAATTCTATTATAATTGTATAATTGCACTTCTACAAATGTTTAATTACAAACGCTAAGAAATATCAAAAAAATACAACCGGTTATAATAAAATGATTGATAATATATACCATTTGAGTCTTTCGTTAATTCGTTGATTAAATTGTAAAATAATAAATAAAATATAAGGTTTATATGTATTTAATATTTAAAAATCAGCCATATTTGATCTGTTGAGCCTTTCATACCCGTTAATAATTATGCTACGTGGCATACATCATTTTAAAACTTATTTTTGAAATTCCTCGTTAAATAAATTGTAAATTCTGTTAGCAATATTTTTGATATTTTTAAGTAAAAACTGAATAAATTTTATACATATTAAAAATAATGGCTTTTGAGCCTTAAACAGCCACTCGCAATCCAGGTACGCGGTATACATTATATCAAAATTGGCTATCTGATTTTCACACACTCACACTGGTGTACGAGATGTAGCTGAAGCGCTGAGCCGGTTATAGGTTCGTCTGAAAAAAGAACGTAAATTCTGAAATTCACTTTCGTCGAGATGTTAAAAATAGTTTTCTGCCAGAATCCAGACTCGTAAAGGCGCTTTGTAGGCATGACGAGACTAAAAATCTGCAAAGGGGCCTGCTAAGGAAAACGAGAGCAACAACTCATCCAGCGTTACGCTGGATTACTGGGGCATTCCCAATTGAAAGTTGGTCTTAAAATAGTTACTTGGAAATTAACGCTGGCCACATGTGTCGTACGTGCTCCGCTGGCTACTCTATAGAGATAGACATAAATTTCGCGAGCGGGACGGACAGATAGATGAGCATTAATTTAACAGTTTCTTCAATTGACATTTGTTGATTTTATCACTCACTGGAAACGCTATAAACATTGCTTAATCGCGTAAACCTTTGGACCATGTCGCAGTCAAGTGCTAACACATGGAACGATACTTATCAAAAAGGTCTGGATGGGGTTAAGTTGTCGCCTGCAATCATTTTGTTGCTTCTAACCGATGCCCCAACCCCAAGAAATTGAACATAGTATCATCACCAGCCCGCACCCTCGATATGACCAATGTTCCATCCTCCATCTTCCACCTTCCACTATCCACTATCCACCTTCCACTTCCTCGACAAACAATCCAGTGTCGCCATCGAATAACCTTGTGTTGCAAAATAATATATAATAATACATAAAATAACGGCACGAAGCAATTAAAGTAAAACAACAAAGAAGCAACAACTTGTTTTAAATGAACAACACCAGAAAACAAGAAGGAACCGCCTTAAATGACACGACGATGCTTGTGTGTGGCAACATCTTAAAGCCTGGTTGATGCTGATGATGTTGATGATGATGATGATAATGTTAATGTTGACGTCGTTAAGTACTATAAAAATCATTTAAGCCATTTATCGAAGCGCAGCTGTCAATTGGCTTAGACATAGACTTTCAATAAAGTCAGGCTGTTGTGACTCTCCAGGCGCGCTCTTTTAAACAACTCAACTTTTATGTAATCAACACAACTTAATTAGTCGAGCTCTTGGTTTGACACCTTACTAGCAGAATAAGATATAGGGTATATTGTTTATTGGGTATTGCACAGGCGATTCCATCTGATTACCATATATAAAAATGATTAGAGATTTACATTTATAAAAGAAAGTTATAAACTGGAAATCTTTTGCTTGCCTTATATCATTTATTCAGCTTTCAGGAATCCGTTACAACAAACATGAAGCTCAATTTTCAAAGCAAAACCAAAAGCTTTTGGATTGCTTTCATTCGTGCTTCATACGATAGCTACATGGAACACCACTGCTTGTCGTATCGATAGATCGATATCCTTAGTCTCGATTTTGCCTGTCGGCAAATGGGAGTTGTGACGTTATCTTTTATTGAAAAACCTGGCTCAAATTAAAACACTTCATAGCAAACTTGATTTAATAACACTCATTAGAGAGCAGGAAACTGCTGCAGCAGCCACATCAGCAAATTCACGTAACATTTCAAACAAATAAACGCTGAGGCCGGCGTACAAACAACAAACACAAAAGCAAAGACAACACAGACAAAAACACTTATTGACTGCCCACGGACAATGGGTGCTCTGAGATACATGGGCTGGATAACCGGTTGCTCGGTCTTCACGGCGCTTCTCTCAATCATTTGGCAGGCGTTTCTCACCCTGCAGGCGCTGAACAGAACAACTGTACTGCTTACCGGTCTCCTGGCCATCGAGGGTGGCCTCAAGAAATCCACCGATGAGCCGGCACCCAAAATAGCCGTAGGCTATGGCGCCTGCACGGATCTGCAAATAAATGCCACCGAATTTCTGGAGACTTTCTACAAAATGCGTGTGCCTGAGCTAAACACCGACTTTGCGGCGAAGAATGTGAACAATGAAAATGAGTTTCTTCAATCGTTTGCCTACTATTTTAAGAACGGGGCCGCAGCTGAGTAAGTGCATCCGTTATGTATAATCGGGTACATAATATTAAACACATCAACCTTATAGGCGCGTCATATCCAACAGCACGCTGTTCAATCAACTGATAACAAATGCCAAAATAATGGACAAAGAGCGCATTCAGTGGTATATGGGTGGCAACGCCCCATTGATGGCTGTGCGCTTTCTCATAGAGGGAGCGGATGTTCTTCTAGGCGCGCATATGTCGAAGAAGTAAGTGCTCAAACATGCATTCATCTTCAGCATGAAGTATTCCACATTGTATTGTTTTCAGATTGCGACCTCTGCTGCCCAAAGAGATTCGTCTGGCTGGCGATGAGATACCCAATGATGATATACATCTTATTCTAGAGTATAAGGCCGGTGATAAATGGGGTCCATATGAGGCACCACGCGCCAATCGGTATATATTGCATAACGACAAGAACAATCCGCATTTGAGAGCGGTGGAGCATCTGACGGACGCCTTAAAGAAATATAAGCCGCAACTTCTGGTGGTCAGCGGTCTGCAAATGATGGACATGTTCAAGTTCAGTCCAGGTGTGCGAGAGGCACGTTTGCGCCAGGTGCAATCGCAGCTGACCAGCCAGCCGCCAGGCACGTTGCAACATTTCGAGCTCGCCAGCTACGTGGAGCTGGAGCTGCTGCATCAGCTCCGGCAGTATGTGCTACCCTATGTGGACTCCTTGGGCATGAACGAACAGGAGTTGTCCAATCTGCGACAGGTGCTGGAGAATGGACGCACCACACTGGCCACCGACTGGAATCCACGCATTGCCAACACCCTGGACCAAATGCGTCAAGTGTTCATCCATCTTTTGGAGGATTACAACGTGCGGCACAAGTCCGATTCGCACAGACGTATGTTGTCCAGAATGCACGTGCACACCCTGGCCTACCAGGCCATCTTGACTGTTGCCAACTCGAGGTGGAAGAATACGAGGGCTGCAGCGGCAAAGGCTGCACTGACGGCTCATCGTTACGTCTGCAAATCCCAATTTGTAAGGGCAAAAGATTGTTAATTTTAACATTTTATTTCACCATGAAACTTGTTTATTCATAGATCAATCCAGAGGCAGTGACTCTTGTTTTGGACGACAGCTTCGCCACATCAGCTCAAGAGCAAGCGCCTCGAATGCGCATCAGCGCAGCCAATCCTGTGCCTTGCTGGCAGGAGTTTATACAGTATGGCGTGGAGCTACAAAAAATAGAAGTGGAGATATGCGTCGCGCCAGTGCTGATATGTCGAGTGGCCAAAAAGACAGCGGGAGCTGGAGATAATATATCTGCCTCCGGACTGGTGGTCCAATTGTGAGGTCCACAAAGCAACTAAAAAAACAAAAACAAAAAGGAATCATGAAATGTGAAGCAATAACGATGACAACGATCATGTTCGGGACCGGCAAGACTGCTTAGTATTTACACGAAATGCAAAAGACTCAACATACCCTCAAATTGAACCCTCGACAAAGCAACTAACCCAATCTCAAGAACATTCCCTGTTGAAAGCTGTTTATAGACGGCATGTTTAGCACCTTAGTGACCTTAGAAACGCGTTACCTTCAGTAAAATTCCGGACGCCGGCAAATCCTTAAGAATTGCGGAACGGAACCACGATAGAGTTGGCTTTTGGCCTTAGTACTACATATCTAGAAGATGAGATTGCGTATAACAGAACAAAAACTTGAAATTCAGCTGTTGAAGCACTCGAGTCTTAGTTAACATCTGTATCGAATCTCTGGATACACTCACTCACTCTTAATTATTTAATGTGTTCAAAATTATTCCTAAAATGCATAGCAATGCAACCTAGTCTAAGTTTATTAGTTTGTCGTCATATTATTTTTTTCGGTATTATATCAATGTGAACCATTCCTACTTACAATTTGTTTTGCGCACTTGGTTTTAGGCTAAAATGACAATGTATACATACATAAATACATGTATAATAAAAATTTCTGTTGAAATCTAATCCATAGAGTTTGATATTCCCATCAGTCTTTTTTCAAGCATAGACAAAAACTGTACTACAAGATATGCAACCTTTGGTTAACAGGGTATAAAACATTTCGAATACATTTCCTGTTTTCCTTAGGCGCGCAAAAACGGGGCAGTCGAATTAGTGCGATAAAAGTGTTCACGACTATCGATGAGTCGATAGATCGATACTACTAATTCGAGAAGTTTCGTGACGATTCGCTGTCGACGTCGACGTCGCCGCTACAATTTTCATTACGCTGAAAAAACGTGTCGGTCGCGGTACAAAAAAAGTTGTGAGCGTTTATACATTGTTAAATTAAGTATAAATCGTCTATATATAAAAGAAATCTGCAAATATGTGCGTAAATTTATCATCACAGATAATGTCAATAGAAAAATCGCTTAGATTGTTTAGAAAATTCCGTGGGCGTCTATGTGAATATTTTTTCTCATACAAACCAACAGCCCTAGGGCAAATTTATAATTGATGGAATATGCACAAATCTAAATAATTTTGGACTCATCTGTCAATTAATATAAAATTGACGACTGTGTTTCTATACATACATTGGAAATATTTGAGCTAATATTATTTTCTCTCTTACAGTTGCTGAGAAAAAAACAGAGAAACAGTCGCTCTATCAAATACAAAAAAATAAAGTAAAAGGAATCTAGGCAACAAAGTCTAAACAATTTAACTAGTTTAACTAAATCAATCAATCGAATCGGCAGCCGAAAGTAAAGAAAAATGTCTGTGATTGGCATCGATTTCGGTAACGAGGGCTGCTATGTAGCGGCTGCCAGATCCGGCGGCATAGAGACTCTTGCCAATGACTACAGTCTGCGTGCAACACCGTAAGTACCAAAAGGAAAAAAGTAAGAAAAGAGAGGTGAAAAGTAGCACATGATTATGATTATTGCTGCTATTGGGCTATCAATTAACGAAAGCTCTCAATATCCGCTGTGCATAATCGTTTGCTCTTTTTCCCATTGAGGTTATGTATAAATGTAAGTCATGCCCGATACCTTGTGTATGTGTACGCGCGTACATACGCATGTGTGTGTGTGTGTGTGTAAATGTTTGGCTGGGTGCGCGCCTAGAAATTTCCATTGTTGTCACTGGTAACGTTTTTAATACAGAATTATTTTCATAAAATATATACAGGTAACATGTAATATGTGCATGCAGCGCCCCATATGTATGCAATTGTGCCTAAATTTGGCTCTGGCTGCTCCCCATAAAAAGCATTGCAAATTAATGAAAGGCCACATCAAAATGTTGCACTGCGTCGTGTTGCTCCATTTGAGATGGGGCTTTGCCGCAGTATTTGACTCAGATTCTAGATTTATAAATGTAGAATGCGTGGGAGCATTTTTACTTTTGCCAATATCATTTTTATTTGGCCAATCCACATACACACGCACACATACAAATACACATACTATGTATATGCACACAGGCGTACGAAAATCATCGCATGCGTCATGCGGTCGGTCCGGTCAATAGCAGCATCAAAGCAGAGAGAGCGTACGGCGACCGCAGCAGAAGCAGCAGCAGCAGCTGTTGCTGTGAAGAAAATGGGCGAAAAAGAGTGCGAGAGAGTTGTCAAAAATAAAATCAAAGCCGGCAAAGCGCGATCGCGCACATACATGTGCATACTATGACAACACGTTTCTACATATACGGCTATGTGTGTGTGTGTGTGTGCTGATTTAATTAACTTTGTTGTGGCAACACGACCATATTTGACGCGTTGCTAGAACATTTGTATACCCTGTAAAATTATATAGAAAATGCAGGTATAGGACTCTCTGTCTTGAATATTGAAACACATATAATATAATAATAATCAGAAGTAAGTTTGCATATCTATGCTTGAGTGCACCAACTCTACTACTTTTAGGCAGGCATTCATTTAATAAATATAAATATCTAATAAATTCTTGAATGCAAAAATAAATTAAAAAATAGTTAAAAGTAATTCATATTAGTAATCCAGTAATATTACTTTAACATTTCTTCAGCTCATTTGTGGCATTTGATGGCAAGAAGCGCATCATTGGCGTTGCCGCCAAGAACCAGCAGGTGACAAACATGAAAAACACAGTTGGCGGCTTTAAGCGTCTGCTTGGCCGCAAATTCAACGATCCGCATGTACAGCATGAACTCAAGAGCATTCCAGCGCGCGTGGAGCCGCGCAGTGATGGCAGCATTGGCATCAAAGTCAACTACTTGAACGAGGATCAGCATTTCTCACCGGAGCAGCTGACGGCCATGCTGTTCACGAAACTGAAAGAAACTTCAGCGGCCGCCATGCAAACGCAGGTGAATGACTGTGTCATCACCTGTCCCATATTCTTCACCAACGCCGAGCGTCAGGCGCTGCTCGATGCCGCGCAAATCGCGGGACTGAATGTGCTGCGCCTGATGAACGAGACAACGGCCACGGCTCTGGCCTATGGCTTCTACAAGAACGACCTGTTCGAGGACAAGCCGCGTAACGTTATCTTCGTTGACTTCGGCCACTCGGCGCTGCAGGTCAGCGCCTGTGCGTTCACCAAGGGCAAGCTGAAGATGTTGGCCAGCAGCTGGGATCAGATTGGTGGGCGCGACATCGATTTGGCACTAGCTGAGCACTTTACCAAGGAGTTCCTCGAGCGCTATAAGATCAATGCCAAGAGCAATGCTCGCGCCAATGTGCGTTTGCTGGCCGAAATCGAGAAGCTGAAGAAGCAAATGTCTGCCAACAGCACCAAACTGCCTCTGAATATTGAATGCTTCTTGGACGATATCGATGTTAGCTCGTCCATGCAGCGTTCCCAAATGGAAGAGCTGTGCGCTCCAATTCTACAGCGAGTTGAGCAGACCTTCAAGAAACTTTTGGTCGAATCAAAGCTTTCCCTGGACGATATACACTCAGTGGAGATTGTGGGCGGCAGCACTCGCATACCGGCTGTCAAGCAGCTCATTGAGCAGGTGAGTCACACTTGGCTGTAGGCTTTGGGTATGTTTATAAGGTGTTCCTTCTTTTTTTTAGGTGTTCAACAAACCGGCCAGTACCACACTTAATCAGGATGAGGCAGTCTCGCGCGGAGCTGCTCTGCAATGCGCCATCATGTCGCCGGCTGTGCGCGTGCGCGAATTCGGAGTAACTGACATACAGAATTATGCCGTGAAAGTGCTCTGGGAGGGTGATGGCACATCATCGAACGGCGAAGTTGAAATCTTTCCGCAATTCCATCCGTCACCATTCAGTCGTCTGGTGACCATAGCTCGCAAGAGTCCGTTCGTTGCGTCCATTGTTTACGGCCAACCGGTGCCGTATCCGGATCAAACTATCGGCACCTGGAAAATCAAAGACGTCAAGCCAACAGAGCGTGGCGAGAGTCAGGATGTCAAGCTGAAAGTTCGCATTAATCTTAACGGAATTGTCTTAATTTCGTCGGCCGTGCTCGTTGACCGAAAGGAGCAGGAAGAGGCTGCTGCCGCAAACGAAATGGCTACCGACGAGAAGGCTGCCGGAGGAGAGCAAGCTGGAACTGCTGGCGAGCAAGCGGAAGCCCAACCTGAGGTTAGTTAATCCAAACATCCCTTAACCGATTATGTAGTAACGTCATCATCATCAGATTCATACAAATTATATCATCTGTTGTTGAGTAGGCGCTCTCTCCCTTTCGCAGTTTTGTAACCCTTTCGAGTGATTTTCCTTCTAACAACTTCACCAGTCATCAACTGAATCGGCTCTTATCATTTGATCACTTCTAAATAACTCGAAACTTCTTTATTTGCTGCTCTTGCTGGCATCTTTCACTTAGATAGGAAATGAAACCTAAGACCCTAAATATGGGAGGCAAATATACTAAATAATTCCATTTCGACTCTAGATCCCTTTTATTTAGTACTTTTATGTAAAAATATCTATCTAGCTATCAGTTTTTACACACAAGCATCAGCGTTTATAGGGGCGTATACTAATGTACTTTATTATGTGAATGTTTGTGTTGCACCTAATCTCACTTTAGCGAAATGTTTAGTTCCATTCAGTTTCTTTAGTAATTTTACATATATCGAAATGCTCTTGAGTATTGCGATTTTGTGATTATATTTTGGCTACTTCATGTTTGCGTCTTGGTTTCATTCCCAATCTACTAGTGCCGTAGTTGATGTTCCTCTTGCTGTTTAATTATGTTGTATTGTACATTGCTTAAGTACGAGATATTTATATATACTACATATACATACAATTATTACAACTATCACCCAAAATATTGGATATTGTGCGCTCGCGTTTTGCTCTCTCATATAGGCATATTTTGAGAATGAGGATGATATTAATACATCAACAGCCTCATCACCTGGCGGACAAGGGTGGGCACAACGGGTCAAGGGCTGGTTTGGTTCGGTACGTTTTCAAATTTAAAGCAAATAAAAATCTTAATACAAATATAATTTCTAAAATAAAACCAAAAATGAGAAAATATCACGAAATTGGAAATGTCGTATGAGAAAATACCAAGCACAACATTTTGCGCTTTCTTTTCCCACCCAACAACCGATAGTAAAACGAATGATGAAGACCGCTCATAAGCCGCCTACCCTGTGTGCTCCTACATAATATTGCAAACCAAAATATATATATATATATATACAATCAAAAAAATATTGACTTGCTTAAACAATTTGCCCAATATATGCTTGAATACTTTTTTATTTACTTATTCAAATATATATATTTAATTATTATGATTTAAACAAAGTAAGCTAAAAAGATAAACAAAAATACACGTTCTACAATGCGCCTCCAATCCAATGAATGCTACTCGAACTTCTGTTTACATAATTAAGACACGAATCACAATCTTTTGCTCATATCGTAGGCTGTTACTTGAGCTGTTTTTCCTCTTCGCTATGTTGTTGTTCCGCTTCGAAGTATTTCCTCTTTCTATTGGCTATGAGAGACGAATAATATGATCCGAGTCGATGGAGCAATTGTTCTAATCTATGATTTTCACCTTCTGTATTCTATTTCACGCGCAGGGCAATGACAAAACAAAGAAGAAGATCAAAAAGGACATCGAGCTGCCAATGGAGCCCATCACTCATGGATTCGAGCCAGCTGTCTTGAGCGGCTATGCACAGCAGGAGGCTAAGATGATTGGCAACGATCAGAAGGAGACGGAGCGCATTGACGCCAAAAACGCATTGGAGGAGTTCGTCTACGATATGCGCAACAAGTTACAAGTAAGAATCTAATAGACTTCAGTCAAGTCTAGGTCAATAGCACTAATATTGTCATATTTGCAGGGTGGACCTCTTGAGCGCTATGTGCTTGAGTCCGATCGCGAGTCGATTGTAGCGCAGCTAAATGATCTCGAGAACTGGTTATATGAGGATGGCGAGGATTGCGACCGTGAGACTTACACCAGTCGCCTGACGGCGCTGTTGCAGAAAACCGATCCGATCAAGCAGCGCGCCCAGGATTACGAGCTGTGTCCGGCTGTTTTCGAGGAGCTAAAGAACAGCATTGCTGTGGCCCGTCAGGCAGTGGCCGAGTTCCGCAAGGGTGTGCCCAAGTACGATCATTTGACGGAAACCGAGTTCATCAACATTGCCGAATCTGCGGACAAGGCGCAAAAGTGGCTGGAAACCAATCTGTCAAAATTCACGCAATCGCCACGCACAGTCGACAGTCCTGTCACCCTGCAGGCAGTGCGCCATGAGGTGAATTCCTTGACTAGCTGCGTCAACTCTGTCATTAACCGCGCGAAACCGAAACCAGCTGCCAAGACAACGACACCGCCAAAGGATGCTGCAGAACAGAATGGCGGCGAGCCAACTGCCGGCGGCGACAAAATGGATGTGGACAACAATGGGCAGAACGCAGGCGGCAACTCACCCAACGATGCTGCCATGGACGTTGAATGAACTATGCGTCGTATGTCGTCGACGGTTATTGATAAATTAAATAAAGGAAACGAGTATAGAAACAAATCAAATATATATGGTATTGGCTAACGATAAAAACAACAACACAAAACTTAACTTTACGTCTACAAACCAACATGAAACAACAGCAAAAATTGTATATGCACTTTTGCTTTCCCGACGCATCAGAATCAGCAAACTGGCAAACTGTAAACAAACCCTAAATATGTAAGCGTATAAATAGAACAAGCGATTTGATTAAGTGCAGCAGACGAAGATATGGCAGTGGAATCGGAAGTGGAAGTGACAGACAGATATAGCTGCTGTACGGATGGATGCAACAACATAAAACAAACATTTTCTAATCGACCATTTTTGCATATAGTTGAATAACAACAAAAACCAACACTAAATGAATGGAAATCAGATAATCAAATAAAACCATAATGATGATTCCAAAAAGCCCTTAATTGGTTTTTGTTCGAGCTCGAAATATGTTACTTAATATAATATATAATATATGTTATTAAATATAATGCATATATAATATAATATATTTAATATGTGTATGTAAGTTGAACACTTATACCCTTTCCTTACTCTATATAATTTACGAATACTAGCGTATTTTGTTGATTTGCATAATATATGAAAACGTATTCTCCGAATTGACATAGGTTGAAAGGTCTTATAATTAATGATAGCATTTTATACATTATACTACATATTCCTATAGAATCATTGCAAATATACATATTTATTACTGTAGCTTCACAACAATATTCAGTTCAGTTCTGTTCGTTAAACACATCGCAAGCGCATTAGTGGGACTTTTTATTTAAAAATATAGAAGAACCTCTTAAGAATATGCGACTCGTAGTAATTTTCCTGATCGCATTTCTAGCAGGTGCATCAGCCAAAGATGATTCGGTGAGTGGCTTGAAATCGAGTTGCTCGAGAGATATCTGATTGGAAACTTTCTAAAGCAGCTAAGTGAGGGCTCAGCAGCCTTTGAACAGCAGTGCGGTTCCTTTTATTATACTCTTCTAAGGACCTTATCGCAGAGTGGAGACAAGGCTAAAAAGGCAGCAGAGGAAAACGCGATAACAATTCGCAGCAAAGACAATCAGATCAAGGAACTCGAAATGAAAGTCGCCGAACTGCAAGCAAATCTGGAACTTATGAAAGAGAAGGAGATCGAATACGAGACGAAACTCAAGTCGAATGACGATTTAGTAGTAGACGTAGGCCTGAAACTTGATAATCTCAGAAACAAAGTGGCGCACATAGCAGAAATCAAGTCAAATAGATCAGAGCCAAAAGTGTAAATTGCATTTAAACAGAATTTTGTAACTAAAATTGTAACTATTTAATAAATACACAACTCTTAAGCATTCAAAAGTTTTCGATGAAATGATTCGAGTAGCAGTTAAATATACATAGTAAAATAGACGCAAGAGTGGATAGGTGTAACATTGTGAGTATATTTGCGCTTACATTACAAAACTTGTTTATAAACGGGGAAATGCTAATGCGAAGGCGAATGCGTGGATAGCTAGCGTGTATGTGGATGAGATAAATAGGAAGGTTTGGCTGCGAGCTGGTGACTAGTGTATAAATATCATTATCCATAGATTGTTTGCTTAGGCTTCGCTTGAAGGCTCCTCGGTGCGATCCAATTTAATAATTAAAGCGTTTATGATGCAGGCGCCCGCCTCCTTGGTAAACCAGCACAGGTCGTTGAGCAGATGCACAGAGGACTCACTTAGAGCGCTCGAACTGCTGCCGGCACCGCCAGCACCGCCCGATCCACCATCATGGGTCGCTTCATTGTCAGCCGAATGCATGCTGCGTCGCTTGGCCTCGGTAGCCGCCTTGCCCGTGGTCACGCCGGAGATGGACTGACGTCGCACGTACACCTCGAACGAGGTGGAAATGCGATGGACGCCCTGGTCGGAGACATAATGATGCTGTGGCAGCACCGGCTCAATCACTGTGGCATTGGGCGAGTAGTAGAGCTCCAGACGTGTGCCTGGCTCATCTTTGTGCGTGGCCGCCACCGTATCTTCGTCCATTTCCAGCGGCAGCGGCTGCCCACGATCCAAAATGGCGCGAATCTTATCCACGCGTGTCATATAGTAGAAGGGCAGCCAGTCGCCATTCAGATCCAAGTGCACTTGTGCCGCCAGAGAGCCGGCAGCAGACGACGTGGACGTACTGAGCGCATTGACAGTTTGTTGATTCAGCTTGAAGTACACCCATCCCTCCAGTTTGTCGCCGTTGCCGCTGTTATTGCCGTTGCACTTCGAGCAGAAGCAGATCGGGTCGAGACGGACGTCGAAAAAGGCCTGCGGCAACACGAGGGAGGCACAAAACCGTTTCACCTGCTTCAGATATTCGCAATCGTTTTGCTCCATGGCTGCCGCGGCACTACGCAACGAGTCTCTAGCATTGCCACTGGAATTGGTTTCCGACTCCAAGGAGTTGAGCGAGGAGAGATCCAAATTAAGTAAGGACATTTGGTCCGGTATCAAATGATGTTGCATGCGCGTGTACTCATTCTGTTGCAGCTGCTGCAGCAGCAGCAAGTGATTCATATAATCAATCTCATCATCCTCCAGCACATTGTCGGGCTCGCTGGACAGTTCACGTTCATTGGCCGCCTCCGCAACTGCCTCGACGTTGTTTTCACTGTGCTCCGACTCGTGCGAAGCGTCCATGGCTGGTGCAGCCGCACTGGAGCACAAAAGTTGCTCGTCGTACTCCTTGTTGGTGTCATAGACTGCATTCGAGCCATGTAACTGGCCAGCTGCACTGGAGCCACTCGCAACGCCGCCACCACCACCACCTGTGGAGGTGTTCAGCGAGTTCTGAAACCGTTGGGTGCTCTGACTACGCTGTATATTCAGATTTGTGTTGTGCTGCAGCTGCAAGGACTCGCGCAAGCAGCTAAAAAGGAAATTTATTGACAATCTTGATATATTTGCCTATAGGATCCACTTACCAAGTGGAGGATGATCCACCCAGTTCGTTGCGCTGCTGTTCAAGCGTGCGATTCTTTATGGAAATATTTAGTAAGAGATTTTCTGAGACGCTCTCCATCACGGATCGGGTCCTGTTGGTACGGAATCTTAGATTTAAGGCATTCAATCAAGCTGCTTTAATTTGTGCCGCTTACATGACATTGGCTGAGGCCGACGTTGAGGCACCGGTGGGCAATTCTCTGGCGCTGTCGCTGAGCTGCTCCGTATCCTTTTCCTTTTCGTGCATTTCCAAGTGCGCCTTCTCGCACTGCTGCGGCATATTGTCCAGCTCCAGCGCCTCAGGTGCCTCCAAGATGGGCGTGCCGTTGGCGTTGCCAGTGCGCGTGGCATCATTGCCCGTTAGCAAAGTGATCTTCTCGCACTTGCCATATATGTCAAAGATGGGATACACATGACCGGGCAGGCCACTGGCCAGATCCTCTAAATTCGTGGAGCCCACCATAATGACTGGAAAGCAAAAGTTTATCAGTTCTCATCATATCTCTAGACATCTCCAAACTTACTTAACAAGCCGGCATGGGTGAGCGAGAGAGTAATCACCGTGCCCACCTGTATGCTGTCGAGCGCCTCTCCATATTTGGAGGCCATGACCTGGCCATTGAGGTTGATGTAGTCGTGCGTGGCCAGCCAGCAGCTGCGCTTGCAGTTGAGCAACGATATGGGCACTGCCAGTGCCTGGGGGCAGGCCGCCATCACACCCAAGCACAGGGTGCCCTTCCACTTGTTGTTAATCGCGTCCACTTTGATGCTGATGCTCTCGCCCTTGCATAAGGGTTTGTTGAGATACACGATGGCCTGGTTAAACGACTTGCTTCTCGATGCACTGCGCCGATCATCGGAGAGGCGCGTATGCTTATTGGATATGTCGACAAACTCATAATTCTGCGCCTCTGAATCTATCGATTCCAGCATTGAGCTGTCCTGTTTGTTCAGCGGGTCCATGCCAAAGTCCATGGAGTCCTGGAGGCGCAGGCTGCATGGGCGTAATGGGGATGCGGGAACCTGCGTGGAGATCACCTGCACGGCCATTGTCGAGCCGCGCAACTCGGCCACAACATACACATTGTTGGGCACATTGTGAAACTGGATGTTGACATTCTCGGAGTTCAGCAGAATGTTCACCGAGTTCTCGACGCGCTCCAGTGTGATGCGATCATCCACGCGCAGCCACTCCAGCGAGGCAAGCGATCGCTGCAAGCAGCTGGAGTTGAAGCGCACCTCGTTGCCGCTCACGTACCAGACATTTGCCGGGATCCGCTTGAGGCTCGTGGGCAGCTTCTTCCGCACGCTTTCATCCGCCAAGTTGAGATCTGTGATGCCGATGCTGAGGCAGCCTGCAACAAGATTCGATTTGAGTGTCAAGATTCACGAAATATTTTGCTAACCTACCGGCAAACATGGGATTTATCGACGTCAGCTTTATTTCGAAGGGCGAGCTCGCACTCAGGGGATGCTCGGAGAAGACCAGGCTGTGCGAGAGGGCTGCAGTGGACCCAGTGTATCGAGAAGCCTCTGTCCAATCCTTGGTCAGCGCCACGTTACCCGAGACGAATGTCCAGCGGTGCTTGGTCTCCAGCGCTGGATGTTGTATGACGGACGTCGCCTGGCAGCTCTGCGAATTTTCGCTGGTGGCATACGGAGCCCGGATGTCCAGTTGTGTCTGGGTCAGGCTAACCTGTGCGCACTGCCCATAGAGATCAATGATGGCCCAAATATTGGGCGCGTGGCATTCCCCAGCCGGACCCTGGTCCATGCCGTCGACAAAGAAGTGGATGTAGTCGCCGTTCCGCATGACGCCGACCCGTGCGCCCGTGCCGAGTGTGTCCAAATCGATGAGTACATTGGTGCGTATGGTCTTGCGATTATGGAAGATCATGGGACCGCACAGTATGATGGTATCATTGGCCTCCAAATCAGTGGCATTTGGTGCCAGCTGTATATCCTCCGGTCGTGTGCCCGTCACACCAATCTCAATGTTGCCAGACCAATGGCGCACCATCGTCTCCAGCTCGACCTCGAACAGTTCCCGATTACGCAGCGGCCGATTACTGAACACAATGGCATCATTGAACTCGGCCAAGGAATTGGGACGCGAAGCAGTCAGCCCGCTATTAGAGATGCCAGCGTTGGCGCCATGAATGCTGTGGAACCGCAGCGGCACCTCGCTGTACAGCGTCGTATTGGAAATGGTGGAGTTGCCCGTGTCCGGGCTGCCGCACTCCGAGGTATCAATGATGCTGGCCTGTGCCGCCTGGCCATACAGGTCAATCACGCCGTACACTCGCTCCGGCACGTTCGTTGCTGCCGGTCCCTGATCGACGCCGTTCACCCAAAAGTGCAGAGTGCCGTCGTCCTTGCGCACGACACCCACGCGATCGCCCACCTGCAGACGATCCAGGTTCTGGCCATACTGCTCGATCACCGTAACACCGTTCTGCATGACACCGTTGCCAGTCATCATCCAAGTGCCAGAGCTGCAAAACCAGATGTTAAAGCTGGATTCAAACCAATAGAAAACGTACTTACCGCACGTTAGTCATGGTGAAGGGAAAGTCCAGTTCGTCGGCTGAGTGTGTGGTCACGCCCATTTCCACAGAGCCCGCCCACTTGGTGACGACGCGTTCGAGTCGCACTTGAAACAGCTCGTTGGGACGCAGCGGACGACGCGTGAGCACCACACCATTATTAAAGTCATCGGCAGCGCTGAAACATGTATTAAAATTAGTTACAAACTATTATTTAATGCAGCTAATGAAGAGCTCTTACTTGGGCCGGAGCGCTGTGCGTCCGCTCTGCGTGACCGTGGCATGACTGCCACAAATGTGATGGAACGTGAGGCGATCATCGTTGCGTGCAATGGCGCGCGTGCTGGAGATGGTTTCGCTCAGCCCGCCAGCCGCGCCGGCCACATTCATCTCGCTCTCCGGACTCAGCAGACTAAGCGTAGGCGTCCCAGACTGGCCATGGCTGCAGGCCAGAGCCATGCCAGCGACAATGTTGTTTCTTCTGGTGACTAAATTCTGCTGCTCGCGCTCGTCACGATCCACGATGGTCACCTTGATGGTCATGCCGTACAGATCGATGACGCCCCACAGTGTGGCGGCTACCCGCGTCGCTGCTATGCCCTGATCCTGGCCGTTGATGTAGTAGTGGAGGTTGCCATTCGACTTCCTCATCATGCCCACCCGGTCGCCCTCGCGTAACTCATCCAAATTGAATTCGCCGTACTGCCGGCGTGTGCCCTTGCCATTGGTCAGGATGCCGCAACCGGACATCATGATGGTGCCGCTGCGCATGTTTGTCATTGTGGCCGGAAAGTGGAGAGCTGTGGGATTGTGCGTGGTGACGCCCACCTCAATCGAGCCCGACCACTTGTCCACCAGCTTGTCTATGCGAATCTCAAAGAGTTCGTTGTCGCGCAGTGGACGATGCGTCATGACGACGCCATTATTGAACTCGTCCAGTGGACGACGGCGCTCGGCTGAGCGAAAATTGGGCAGCAGCTTGACCAGAGAACCACAACGCGTATGGAAACGCAAGCGATCGTTGACATCATAGAAATCGCCAATGCCGCTGCTGGAGCTGCAGCTGGCATTTCCGTTGAGATTAAGCCGGGCCAAAGCATCAATATTCCCGCTGTCCACAACACTAACGTCCACGCTCATGGGCACATCCAAATTCTGGATGACCTGCTGCAGCGGCTGCTGCAAGGGCGAGTCCAGCAACTGCTGAAAGAAAACATCGTTTTAGGCATTTATTTAATATAAGACAAACAAACTGAAATACCTCGCTGGTGGTGTTGTGCATGGCACTCACATCTGTGGGGCAGATGGACACCTGAACACAGCGTCCGTAGAGATCAACCAGAGCCCAGAGCGGCTTGGGCATGTTCTTGGCGGCCACGCCCTGCGACTCGCCGTTGACATAGAAGACGAGATCGTGGTTGGAAGTGCGCATGACCCCAACTCTATCATTTTCATTGAGTGTCTCCAGATCTGTGCCGTAGTATTCGAGCAGGCGGCGCCCATCCTTGCGCACATCGATGCCGGACATAACCCAGGTTCCATTGCGCATAGCCGTCGCGCAAGCAACCAGCTCCAGATCCTCGGGCGACTCCGATGTGACGCCGATCTCAATGCTCCCACCCCAAGAGTGATTCTGCCAAGCACACAAACATAGATTATTAGGACATATACTGTTTAATAGTTAATATCCCAACTCACCTTCTTTTCGATGACCACCTCGAAGAGCACATCGTCGACGAGCGGCTCGGCGCTGAACACGAGGGCATGGCTGAAATTTCGCATGGAACGCTGCGCGGAACGATTCCCATTGCCAAGCGTTATGGAGCGGCCACAGCGTGTGTGAAAGCTCTGCATCAAACTGCCTGTGGGGTCAGTGGACATGTTATGAATAGTGAACTTTTCGCCTAACGTTGCACTCAAACTCCAACAACTCCCACTACAAGCCGCACAACGTGCGTGCAGCTATTGTACTACTGCATGGCTACAACATTTTCGCATTGTTGCGTTTATTATCAATTAAAACTTGAGTCTCGCAAGCAGACCGCACTAATTTACTTAATACGAACTAAATTCAGGTTCTGTTTGAGTTTTTCCTTTGTTTTTCTCCTTTTTCAGCACATTTCTGTATTGTTGATTCCTCTTCTGTTTTATTTCTATTTTTTTTTTTTTTTTTTTTTTGTAATTGCAACAGCTGACATACAGCGATAACAGTTTAACATTTGCTTACACTGTTATATCAAACCGCATAAAACAAACAGTTTTAGTAAACAAATCCGAGCAGAGCAGCTTTTGAAACTATCTTCATAAATAAATTTAATATTATATTATATAAAAAATGTTTATTTCATAAGCAAATAGGTATATATAGTGAAATTTATTTGAAACTAACGGATCAGCTGCTGAATCATTCGATAAGTTCGTAGAGGTAACGCTGTCGTTCGATAAGTTGCTATCGGTCGACCAACTGATTGACAAAAACACATTTTTGGGAACATCGGTTGTTGGCAGAAGGGCGATAAATTCCATATTATTTTGGAAATTCCGAAGAAAAACGAAATTTAAACGAACTGCGCACTTGGAGCAAGTAATGTAAAAGTTTCGTTTTCGCCTCGATGTCTTCAGCACAACGTCAGAAACAGTTCGATTTGAACCGCGGCAGCAGCGCAACAACAAATGAAAACAAAATAACAATGAACGCAAACTCGAATTCGAATTCGCCCGGACAACGTAAGTTGCAGGTCTCGATGGAGCGTCTGCAAGTACAACAGCCAAATATCAGTAGACGCGCCGCCGGCTCCAATTGGCAGGCAGCAGCAGCCATCGGCAGCGAGAATCAAAAGCAGCCTCAAGCAAATACGAGCGATGAGGACGCCAACGGCACTTTGTCCAAGTCGGCACGTGCACGTCTCAAGCGTAAGGCACAGCGGAATCGCTATTTGGCCATGGACTGCGAGATGGTCGGTGTGGGATTTAATGGCCAGGACGACATGCTGGCTCGTGTCTCCATTGTAAACAAGGTGGGTGAAGTGCTGCTGGACAAGCACGTAAAGCCCCGCGCGCCAGTCACCGATTACAGGACCGCCGTCTCGGGCATACGCCCGCACGACATAGAGAATGGCGAGGAGTTCGAGGCTGTGCAGGATGAGGTGGTCAAGCTGCTGCATGGAAAAATACTCGTGGGCCATGCCCTGCGCAACGATCTCGCCGTGCTGAACATCAAACATCCCGTAGCTCATATTCGCGACACCTCGCGCTACAAGCCGCTCTGCAAGCTCGTCTCCAACGGCCACACACCTAGCCTGAAACGCCTGACCATGGCCGTGCTCGGCCAGGAGATACAGACGGGCGAGCACAACTCTGTGGAGGATGCACGCGCTGCCATGGGCATCTACAATCGAATTGCCGCCGACTGGGAGAAGTATCTGGAGCGGCGCCAGTAGAAATGACAGCAGCAGAATAAACGAATCAACTAGCATTAAGTCATTGTCATTGAATTTTAATATTACAATGTAAATAAATATATTAAGTTTTGAGCTTAACCTATTCATCTGATCCTATACTGTCCGTCTGTGGGTCACTTAAGACACTGCCGTGTATTGCATTGTGGCGTTCCATCAGCTCCCGCCACGGGTCCTCCAGCATGGAGCTGTGAAAGTATTGAGAAACATTTCCCCTATCGTTAAATTTTCTTTGATTTTGTTGCTGCCCGCGCCTGCCACCTCCGCCCCCTCCGCGATACCCGAAATTCCGCGGGCTTCCGTGTTGCTGGTGAGGTGTTTTTATCTGGTAGAAGTGGGGCGTATTTGCACTGGAAGATCCCTGCCTATCTTCGTAGAAGCCAACATTTTGCTGCGGCGTTCGAATCTGGTAGAAATGTGGCGTGCTTTGGTTGGGTCTCTGTGGCGTTTGCTGGCCACCATTATGCTGGGACATGTACTCCGTATTCTGAGATGGGTATTGTCGCACATTCTGAGAGTAGGGCGCATAGTAATTAAATCCTTTTCGCGGTGTTCCCATTATTAAACCAATAGAAATAGTTTGTAAACAATTCACTAAACTTCGTACCAGGGCTGGTGCACACCGATTAACTTATCGAAATGCTTATGCCTTGCTGATAGTGGATAACAATTTTCAAATAAAAATGTTTGAAAATTATGAAGTAGTTAGCTTTCAGTATTTGATCAAAAATATGTTTGTTCTACTTGTTTGGCATGTCATAAATTTGTTGTTAAAATAATGTGTACATAGACACTAAGGTGGAGAGCGTGCAGGCTAGTATATTTTGTAGAGCACAACATTCGGTATTTCAATGGTGCCAAACCGTCGGTCACACTAACAGTCTCGTTCGAAAACTCGACAAGCGAAGTTGCGAGTCGTTCTGGTCGCGCCGTCGCATGTAAATTGCATTTAAACAATTGCAGTGGAATTTCGCGTACAAAACCCTAAGTAATTCGAATGCATCATTAAATTTCAAATTTCAAATTGACAGCGCTTTTAATTCAAGTTGCAAACGAACGACCGGTTAGAGTAGAAATTAAAAGGAAGGCCATAAAGCTAAACACGCCTACAGGAGCGTTCTATTGAAATCTGCGCTTTGTCTGTGCCTCTGTATGTGTGAGTGTGGAGTGTGCCTGTGTATGTGTGTGAGTGCAGTGTGGAGTGTTGAGTGTGTATGATTGTATGCGAGCCCGTGTTGAATGCATATGTGTGAGTTTGTGTTGGCGTGTGTATATGTTTGTTCAGTTGCATATAAAGAAGAAGAAGCAGCAGCACCAGCAGCCGCCGCATCAGCAGCAACAGCAACAACAACAACAACAAGCACATTACTCACTTTGGTGTCATTATTTGTGCTTCCAACAAAATTCTTTTAGGGCGTGTATATGCTTGTGTGTGTTCCTCCGTATGTATGTCTGTGTCTGTGTAAAACATAAAAATATATATAATTAATATTGCAGTTAAAAGTGCTTGCATTGCAAATAAAAAAGAAAGAAAGAGAAAAAATTAACACAGCAACTTTTTCGCCTTTAGTTCAATACGACAACAACAACAACCATAGCAGCAGCAGCAGCAACAACAAGAACAACAACAAACAACAAAAACGTCGCAAAACAACAAAAACAAACAGTTACACTAAAAAGAAACAACAAAAACACTAAAACCAGAGTATAAATTTGCTTCGCTTGATTTACAATATATAGACAATAATAAATTCACTGGCTGTAGGGCGAGCGCAGGCAAGGCAGCAACATCGCTTTGGATATCTTCAGCGGCATCAAAGAGCAACTCTCAAGTTGCCCCGAACGCACCCGTGCATTCTGTCGCACTGTATGGGGCGCGGTGTCCACGTCCCTTAGCACAGCGCTAACTGCGGCGAGCATCGAGGCCGGCGACGCCCGCGACGACGGTGGCGGTGGAGGCGGTGGGGCAGGCGGAGGCGGCGGTGGCGGTGCCGGCGGCTGGTGCAGCACAATAACAACAGCAACAACTGGCGCTGCATCGGCGAGCAGCGGCCGCTTTGCAACCATAATGGGCGCAGTCAAGTCTCGGCCCATCACCAGCGCCGACGTGGACCGGCAGGAGGATCAACGTCAGCAGCTGCCGCCCTTGCACCAGCATCAGCACCAGAACACAAACTCCATGCAGCGCAATGGCCATCACAGTGCGACGCTCCAGAAGCAGGATCTGCGCTACGACATCGGCTCCAGCTCGCAGTACCATCATGTGAGGCAGCCGAGCGTGCGCAGTCGCAGCCAGCAGCCCATGCCCACCACGGATGAGCTGGATCGTCGCTTTGCCAAAGTCTTGGTGAGTAGCTCCATGAAATCCTTATCTCTTTTATCCTAACACCCACAACCCTTGCTCTCGCTCTTCCGTGCTCTTTCAATACATGTGATTGGGAATGAGCTCATCGCGCTTTGTATGCGCATGTGTGCGTGTGTGCGTGTGAGTGAACGAATGTGTATGTTCGTGTGCTGCGATAATCCCAGTCGAACTTGAAATCAACTTAGAACTTGTCGAAACTAAATAAAGTCTAACTTGGTTCAGCTAAAAGCCCAAGTTTTATTTTATTTGAAATATGTTAATTCATGCAAAACAGAGCAGTTAGTAATGTTTTGTTGGATATTCGTATAGAACACAGTTGTTTGAATTGAGAAACATTTATTCGAATTCTTAATTTAATTGAAAATAATGAATAATACTCAAAGACCTATTAAAATTACTGCGACCAATAAAAATAGTCAGCAAAAGGCGCAAGTTGAAGTATAAATATTTTAATATTTATTTTATTTTATACAGAATAGATAGATAGAATATAAATTGGTTTCGTATATTCAAAGAGTTCGATGGAGAAATTATATTTCGATTTTCTTAGATTATTACTCACTTTATTTGTTGGGGCTTTTTATCTTGGAGCCTTGAACATTTAAATCTACCTGTTATGTCGAAAAAAGTATATATATATAAAGATAATATTGTTAGTAAAACTGCTAAAAACTGGAGAATTGAGGCTACAGTTTCTATAAACAGCTTCAAACTGGGTTTACAAGTTTAATTTTATTTTCCTCGCCAATTATCGCACGTGCATGACACAAAAACGGAATTAAAATATAATCTGTATTTCCCAAACTTCGCCGTATACCTGCAGCAATAATTCACAGGCAATTTGCTTCCTGTTTTAAGATCGACAAAAGATCAATTCTCATGCATGCTCAGAAAATGCATGCGACTCTCTGTACGTTTGGCACGCACAGCAGTTCAGCTGTGTATTGTCTCGTGTGTGTTCTCTATATATGCATATGTTGTATGTATGTATGTATGTAAATTTGTGTGAGTGTGTGTGTATACAGCTCTCTCGCTCACTCCGTCGGCGTTCTGTTCTGTTTGTCATGCATCTGAAGTGCTGCTGGCTCGCAGCAAGCCGCGCACCAAAGTCAACTTAATTAAACAATGGGCGCGCGCTTTTATATTGCCAAAAAGGAAAAAATATCAAATAAAATTTGTTGCTATAAAAAAGAGCTTGAGTGCCACAAGAAACGAGTGTGACCCAATCCGAAGCCAAATCCGTAGCCCCAAGCCCCAGGCCTCTAGCCCCCAGACAGAGACGCATGCAAATGGCAATTAAAAGCAAATTGATCGATTGTCGCCGCTCTCTTTCCCGCTGCTGACTCATTCGGCTTAGCTTATCTGCCATTCGCGCCCAAATTGAGAATGAGTATTGGAAAAAAAGAAGCATACATAGAGGGAGAGAGAGTGCGAGAGGGAGAGAAAAGCCATACTAAAAACACGAAATCTTTATTTATATGCGCAGCTCGAGTTCTCACTTATCATCCATCGTTCCCAGTGGATGTAACATGAAACGCCGCTCAACGAGTTCTCTTTTCCCTATGTTTTGTTTTTGTTCTTTCATATCTACCCCTCGCGTATATGGGGGCAGCATTGCTTTGTCAAGTTGCATGCAACATGTAAATATAGGTGATTTATGCGTGTAGGTAAATGATTAAAGCTCGTTAAGGCATCGCCTTACGGGTGGGAAAACTGGTGTTTCCTAACTGATTCGCATGAATCTCAACATATTTAGAAAGTTGATAATTCTTCGAGGCGAGTCTATTGGAAATTCAAATGAGTAGTTCAGCTGATTAAATATAGTATCGTATTATTTACAACAGACATAAATACGGCTTTAAGCCAATATACTTATAATTATAAATATCAACATTATTATTATTAATCTCAGTTTACAGAGCTTAGTAGGCATAAATAATTATTTAGAGTAAGAAAATCACTCAATGTGTGGTAGATGAGATCTTTAAAATATGCAGTCCACAAATATTTTTTTATTTATTTATTTATTTATTTTTGTATTAGTATTTTTGGAGTACTCATTATTGATATGATGATATGATATATCTATAAAAAGAAATCACACATATGTACATTGCAAATTACCATGATTTTGCATAGCGTTGTAAAAGATAAAAAATGAATGCCAACATTGCAAAATAATATAAGAAATAATAGTATATATATTATAATATTGTTTATAATTTAATAATAATAATTTTGCTATAAACAAAAATTAAATTGTCAAAAGTTTCTTTCACACAAATTAAATATTGTAATATACTATATAATAATTAACTAATAACATACAATATGATAATAGGAACAAAATTTTAAAATAAATATTAATATAATTCAATACGTATGATATAATAATATTATATATAATATATTATTTATCGCTTAAAATAAAATAAAATGTAGTAGCATAACCTCTAACTTTTACGTAAATAAATCAACTGTTGCTCGAATTTTCTTTCGCATATTTTCGAATTTGTTGCAATTAGCCACGTTTAAATGATTTCCATTGATCTTTTACTTCAGCTGCTCAGTTGTTGCTGGCTTGCCTCAAGGGTATACAAACGTTCGATTTAAATTGCCATAGATAGCACTTGTTGATCATTCTGGTTATTTTGTTTACCCCTTTTTGGCACTGGTAGTGTTTAACTGTTTTGTTTATATTGAGTTGTTGTATTTGCATTGTTTTCTTCTTTTTATTTTCATATAATTCTCCTCCATAAATTTGTTTTGTCATTTCGGTAGCGTTCATCTGGCTTGGCCTCGTCTCGCCATTCGCAAAGGCTTAGGCTAATTTGTGTTTACTTTTGCCTCTCTCATTGTCTCTTTTTCCGTATCTGTCTCTGTTTCTGTCTCAGTCTCTGTCTCTGCTTCTGCTTCTGTCTACTGCCCTTGCCACTGTCCGTGCCAAACACGCGCCCACAATTGAAGGCAATTGTTTGCCCGATTCGTGGCTATAAATAGTCTGAGTTTTGCCAACATTGCCGCTAATAATTTGCGTTTTGTGTCTAATCGGTTGCAGTAGTTGCTGCAGATGTTTCCGGTTAGCCGCGCGGGTTGATTGAACTCTCTGTATTTGCATGAGACGCATCCATCAAATTGACTTCAGTCTCCCAAGCTGAGCAAACAAATGTCTCTCCGCGACAGATGCGCGAATCTCCACAGAGCAGAGCAAACGCAACTTAATATGGCATCAACTTCATTCAACTTCATTTGATTTGTGCGCAAAAGATTATTTTCAGTTGGCCAACTTCATTATTCTTTTACTGCATTGATGATAAGTTATATTTGCTTTAAAGTTTTTCTATTTTGATAAGAAACTATGGCTCTAATTCTCTCTATTCTTTTATACTCTAACGCATCGAGTGGGAAATCGAGGCATCAATATTGCGTTATAATGTACGTAACGCACAGAAGCTGATGTGGATAGTGTCCATCAAGCAGATATATTCTTCGTCATGTCCCAGTTGTCTGTCTTTTCGTATAATCGCGTAGATCTTTACAAGACAATTGACTTTGTTTGGTTTTTTAAAACTCGAGTTTCAGATAATCGATAATTATTGCCCTCTAAATGTTATCGAATTCAGTTATAAAATTGGCTTATCGTATATTTTCCGTGTTAAAATTTCAATTTCATACAATATCGATTGATATTCTTTTGATTTTCAAATACAAGTTTTACATTTTACTTGATTAATTTTAGTTTGGAGCTTGAATTTATCTAGATTGCCTCGTGTTTTATAGGTTATTCAGATTTTATGTTAAAAATTTTATTCTAATTCGTTAAGTTACGCTTTAAAGACACAAATCGGTCGGACTTCAGGGTATCTCTTGGTCTACAATCCCCAGCGACTGGTTTTTTGACGTGATTCATTTTATTGGCTCTATGTTATGTCTATGTCAATAAAGATGTTTCTAAGAATTTTTCCAAGTAATATTACATTTCTTTTGAAAAATGACAATAAATCTATTAATCATTTTATGGGTCTAATATACTACTCGATTAAGCTGTTTTATTTGTGGCCAAAAAACAATTTCTTACAGCCCTTTGTTTCATAGGTAATCATAAATAATAATAAACTCATTTCCAACTGCAAAATTAACTGCTAAATTTAAGTTGAAAAAAAAAACTTTGTAATAAATATTTTGGTGCAATAAAATGCATGCAAAGTTATAAGGCAAGATATAGATATATGTATATTCTCACGTCATAACGTCCTTCTATATAAGATATCCATCCTTTGGCTTTATGTTGACTTAATGATAATTAATAGTTGGTTAATTTGTGTAATAGCATTTTAATATCCATAAAACTTAATAGGCTTAATGCAGTGGCTCCGACTGTCTGTGGTGGTGGTGGTGATGGTGGTGCTGTTGCCTTTATGTCGGCTGCTGTGGGTGTTGTCAGACTAACCACATAAAATCCTCATTAATTTACAAGCTTTCACGCGAGACACAAATGACTTTCACTCATTTAATCACGCCCGCCATTATCGTCTGCATAATCATCATTGTGATCATCATGAAAACGGCATCAGTAGCCGCAGTAGACGCAATCAACTCTGTTTAGAATAGATAATAGCCATTACGTATCGAAGCTCAGTTCAGTTCAGTTCAGTTCGGGCTTCCCTAATGCCCTAATGGCATTTTCAGTGGCTGACAAAAAGCACAGATGTTTCTTTTCTTTTTTTTTTTTTTTTTTTGTTGCTGAATTAATACTCATTGTTTATAGGCATTCATTCAGCACTATGATGACTTTGTCAGAGTTTGCCCGTTTGCTGGCCTTTATCTAACGACTGCAGAAACAGAGGAACACATGCTGTGTACTTATCTATTTTGTATATATCTATATTTGTATATATAGTTCGCATTGGCTTATCGCTTCGCCTCGACTTCCTTGGCGGTCCCCTTTGGGGGCATTCGCTTCTTGTGGTGTCTAGGCAAAAAAAAAAGCGAGGCTAGCTGCATCTGGTATTGTGCGCGCAGAAAAAGCGTAAGCGAGCATAGACTCGATGTGAACTGATGTAAGACCAATCCCAAACAGGCCAAGTAGAGCACATAAATTACAATGCAGTTTGTTCTGCATCTGCAGCTAAGCGCGCATAATTATAATTGAGTGTGCGAACTTAAGATTGCAAACTATGCTTTGCTCTTTTATGGCTTATGCGTATCGGGTAAACAGCAGGGATTTTTATTCGATCTAATAATAATGGACTCTATATTGGGAAAATATGCAAGTTTTTCGCTCTGAGTTGCCTTGGACTTTGTATGCAGATCGTGTTTCCTTAGTTATTTTTAGGACAGCCAAAGTTGGTAAAGACCATATCATCAATTCCTTTCCGAAGATGGCAACGTCTCATATATTTTATGTCTTTGACGCAACTGCGTGTTCCTGGTCTTATTTCCTTTTTGGTTTGGCTCTTCTCTGCCCACCCACACACTTTCTTTGTCTTGCATTGTCAACAGTATCTGTCTTTCTCGACTTCGATTCTTTTCTCCTGTAATCGCTCTCTCTCTCTCTCTCTCTCTCTCTCTCTCACTCTTACATAACTTTTATTACTCCACTCTTTATTATTACTCCTTTTTCACATATATATTTAGTTGATGAAAATCGTACAGCAATATACATAGCTTGGCTATGCCTATCTCTTTTTTGGTTATATATCTCTATATCTATATCTCTCTTGCCTTCTCTCTCCCAATCTTCAGCTGCTCTCTCTCCTTCTTCTTCTTTGTAACTCCCACAATCTCGCTCATGTTTTCTCTCACGCCATCCCTCCCCATGTCTGTCACTCGTTTTATTTCTCTTTCACTCTCTCTCTTTTTCCTTTTCCCTATCAATCGATCTCACTTGCGTTCAATCTCTCTCTATCCCTGCCCACATCTGTCACTCCTACACTCGATTTTTTGTCACTCCCCTTTTATCTCTCAATTCTGTGTTAATGAGAGGCTGTAACTCCGCGATTTTTTAATACTTTTGGCTTTGAAATAGTTTTGATTTATAACAAATTATATATTATTGCATTCACGTCTTAGTGTTTGTGTCTTGTTTCGTTGAGTTTTTTATTACCTGATGCTGACTAAGTGAATTTTCGCATGATCTTGTTTTTTTCACAGTCAATTATACGAATTTTACACGAGACTTCCCAGTTTTTAGTTGTGTGTTAATCAAGTTAAACAATTACTTCATTGTCATGCAGTTTTTTCATTCTGCTTTCTTTTGTTTATAGTTTTTTTTTATCATTATTTATATATTGTATATTATGAAACGTGATGTATGTAATATTTGATTTGATAAACATTTCGCAGCCGTGCAATGAGTAAATGAAAATTGCAACTGAAAATTATTGCAATGTCTTATTGATTGATATTGTTATTATTATTATTGTAATTATTGCGTGCTTTGGGGAGTGTGTGCCTTTGTTATTTACTGCGAGGGCTGCTCGTTGCTCTGTTGCTCCGTTGCCCTTGCCAATGGCCCCAGTCACCTTTTTTTTTGCTTCCGCTCCCCACTTGCTCCTCTGCTCCACACATTCTGTTCCGCTCGGCCTCTTGGCGCTGAGTGATTTGCCTCGACGCGTTTTTTAAATAACCAACAATATAGCTATACGACTGTGTATACTTCGGAATAATAAATGACAAAGCCTCTCTCTCTCTCTCTCTCTCTCTCTCTCACTTCGACTCGCATGGGCCGCTTAATATTTATGCCAGAGCAGGCAAAAATAAGTAGCGGCATTTTTTTTCTATATAAATTAGTCGTCAACACAAAATAATCCAACTGCCCAGCCGTCGTACCGGATACGCATTTTAAAATTGTGTTCAATGAATGTTTGCGCTTGTGTGTGTGTGTGTTTGCATGTGTGTGGGTGTGCATAATGGGCGACTCTGGTACCCCCTTTTGAGCAGGTCGATCTACGCTCTTGGCGTATGACTAAGCATCAGAGTCCGGCGCACTATTTGAGTATTTCCCTTTTTGATTGAACCGCAGATTAACATATACATATATAGGTCGAATAACAATGAAAATGTAGACTCAATAATGCTCTAGTTTTTTTTAAACTATAAAATTAATTTTCAGCTTTTAATTTGCTTTCTTTTCTACTATGTAGTAGACCGCACGGCGGGGCATGATTCATTAAAAAATGGCATACGCAAATCGTGTTGGCGAACAGATTTAATACTGAGTAATCTCAAGAGTTCATAAATTCTTTGCTGAGAGATGTGTAGAGGCAAGGGATTTCTGCTTTAAAAAACAAAAATAAGTTTATAAACAGCTTGTCAAATTCGCTTTCGATTCCATTGAAATTTTATTTCACTTGCCTGAATTTCACTGGAATTAAATTGAGTTTTCCAATTAGATATATGTATGTATATAATATGTATTAGCAGATATGTATATAATATATATGTATTTATTTCTGTACCTTAAACCCAATGGGAAATCATGGTATAGTAGTTTGTAAAAAAGTATGTAACAGGCAGAAGGAATCATCACAGATCCCATAAAGTATATGTATTTTTTATCAGGGCGATGAGCTATGTAGATATAACCCTATCCTTCCGTCCGTCCGTTATAATGCGCCTATCTGCAGAAGATGTAAGATTGTTCAGTTACGAGTTTATCATTTTTTTTTTAGAAACCTCATTTAAATACTATTAGATCTGGAGACTTCATATTCTTGCTGAATATATAATATAATCGATACGAAGATTTTGTAATGTACAGATGTTAGATACCACGCCCCCTTCGCCTTGTGCCTGGGAATATACACACTTTTAAACATTGTGATTACGTTATGAAAGTTTCATTACGATTGTCCACCTACAAAAGAAATATATATGTTTAGGTATCTCCTAGTCGATCAGTCTGGAGCACTCTTACTTGTTTATTCTGACCAACATCCTGACCAAACTGACGCCTTTTTCATCTTGACACTAACACGCACACACACACTTACACACACCATCCACACCCTTTCCTGCGCCGTCTGTTGGCACTCCAATTAGAAGATTGACACGGCTGCACCCAATTGAAGTCACGTAAACGTATTTGCTGACTTCATTATGGCCGGGACATTCTCAGTAAAATGTAAAAAACACAATATATGTATATTTATTTACCCGTACAATTTAAGTACAATGGCATCACAGTCGACTGCCAGTGGCTGGGCTGATTGATGTTTTTGGTTGAGTGAATCGGAGTCATAAAAAAGTCATTGGAAGCCACAGATACATCGTGGCATCGATGCAAATGCCCTACTCTATAGCGAATTCTATTTAATTGTCAGTGCTGTTTAACAGGTGCAGCCTGGTGCCTGGTGTCAGGTGTAAATTTAATATCGTCTAGCCATGAAATGTTCCTAGGTTTGCCTTTGATCAACAAAGCAACAGACGTTGCAGCTGTGAAATCTAGTAAATATCGATAACAGCGCCATTTCAGCTAATTTATAATTTATATGTATACGTTTCTACAAGTGCCTGTCTAGAAGGTTCTACAAATTTTATCTAACATCCTCTCAGTTCTTATCAGCAAGATATATACGAATGTGTGCTCCTTTTTTATTATAAACGCTATAGTCCCTTTATCTCAGTCTCAACTTCTTATCGCTGAGGCCTTTCACGGCGACCGCTACCGTATTGCTTATATCTTCTCAGCGAGGAATTTGCGGTTAACTTAATCAGTAAACGTAATTTTTGTTTAAATAGCTGGTTTGCATGGAATCCGCTTTACTTTTTATCAGTCAAGGATTTGAGGTGTCGTTGCTACTGAAAAGTAAGATCGTTTACTTTAGAGCAAGATCACTTATAAGAGTTCAAAGTAAACGAGATATGAGAGTTTTTAAATATTGAATGGGTGATTAAAAAAAATTACTTTGTGTAGTACTTAACGCCGGAGTGTTATTTTAATATATGATTTCTAGATGGGAGTTACGTCGTAAGATGTAAGGTTATTGGCATACCTGCCGGATGAGTCATTGACTAAAAAGAATTCAGTAAAACAGGCTTCTATTTAAGTGTATATAAGTTTTAAAACAGTTTCGTCATTGTTGTATGGGCTTAATATAGATATATAAAGTTCTTCAAGTCAGTTTTGTATGCTGCTACAATTTGTATTTCCTATTATAAATGCAATTTGTACGATTTTTACATTTTTCTGATAATATTAACTCCTTTTTCTTGGTAGTTCCAAAGTAAGATGAAATAGAATTTATGTATTTCCTATTGATTGGCATGTCTATATTGACTCACATTTCCCTAATGATCAATAATATCTATAGTTTATAGGGTATGCCCTGGACGAGCCTATGGACAGAGCCGATTGAACTCAGCTCGTCATTTATATAGACATTAGTCTATTAGACTATCACGTCCCTTTTCTGCCTGTTGTATTTATTTCCATAAAACCATTATACCCCAAAATTCGTTTTTCAATGTGTGTAGGGTATAAATACGACTAATTTTGAAACAGCTGCTAACTATGTTTTCAAGTATTTCCAACTAGAACAATCTTTAAAATTCATTAAAATTAACTCAAATCGTGGTATAAGTACAACTCATTAAACAACTTTTACAGGGTCTACAGACTATACAAACGTAGTTTTCAACATTGGCTTCGATCAATCTTGGTTGAGTATGATGTTTGACGGCTTCAGTTGGACTATCTGCGGAAATCAAATTGGGATTTGATGGTCGGGAAAGACCTTTGTCAGTCCATTAGCGCAATTCGCATGCATTGTTGTCTCTTGCAACTCGACTTTAAATGCATATTTATATTTCTGCACACTTTTATGGCCATTAGCTAATGGCTTTTCATTTAAATGGCAATTATTCATAAATATATATTTTGTTTTGTCTCTTATCGCACAGGCTTCGATGGATCTGCCACCGGACAAAGCAAAGCTGTTGCGTAACTACGATGACGAGAAGAAGTGGGACATGATATGCGATCAAGTAAGTAGAGTTCATAATTTCAAAACTTAAGTGCCGTGCCATGACTAAACAGCCTAAACCGCCGGCCACGCCTTCCCAGCCTTCCCAGGCCCCTGCCGCTGCCGCTGCCAGACCGCATGGCTGCGTGTTTATCATCATCGTTCGGTCCGCAACTTCCTGTTTATGCCAAACGCAAATTTTTGCAGATTATATGTGTGGTGCGACAGTAGTAGTGTGGTAGTGGTAGAGCCAGCCCCCGCCACTCCCTGCCCCGCTTTGTCTACGTATCAACGGGGCGGAAGGCCAACGCCTAAAACAGTTTCTAGTCTTGAACTGTGACCTCTCGGAACCCACTCGACAGTGTCGCGCGGCTCTAATTAACTATGCCAAATGTCATTCGCTTTAATTGTAGCTCACATGAGAGCTAGGTAAACACAGCAACAAATTCAACTAACTCGTAAATTATATAAAGTGAGATAGTTTGTGGTTTTATAGTGTCAATAAGACTCAAGATTGTAACATTTCCTATTAGATTATCCAGTTAGAGATATACTGTTACAGTGAGATGATTTTCTAAGTCGTAATGAAAATTGTATATAGATATATATAGGATAGTCTGAGGTTTTATAGTGTCAACAAGACTCGATATGAATATAGTTATTATTAGAACGATTGAGGAACTGTCGAAATATGTGAAATTATTCTTGATGATTTATTATTCAAGATGAATCATGAAAATTATTCTTTTAGGGCCTCATTGGGCCCTAAACAAGAGAGAAACTTTAGAAATATTTAAATGTAGATAGAGGGTTAGCTTTAGGTTAGATTATTGGGCTCACATTTTTAGTTCACTTACAGCTCACACTTCCTTGAGGAGGCCAAGTCGTGCGTTAACCTTGCCAACTGTCAACCTGTTCCGAAAAACCCATTAACTCATTTTGAGCATCATCATTTATAAAACCCTCTCTAGCTGACATCTGAACTACGTAGCACTTGATGTTCATATCTGAGTATAATTTATCTTGAAATTCGCGCAGCTCCGAACTCGGCGTAACTCCGCCTGAGCCTCATATTAGGCATGTGTTTTGGGTTGATATGGATCTGTTTGTATATATATATTTTCTATATATATTATATGCATATATCATTATTCAGTGCGTGCTCGACGTTTGCTTTTTTGTTGATGTCGCTTGTCGCGTTTGAAGCTTGTAAAAGTGCAAAATGAATCCAATTTCAAAACGATTTGGGCGCTTGCTGAATTCAAATGGCGTTGAACAACGCTCGTCGGGCTCTGGGGCATTAAATAAACCATATATAACATTTGAGTATTATATTAAGCCACACATAGAACGTCAAATGGGCGTCAGTGTGGGGGCTCCAATAAAAACACAAACACACACACATGTCAACAAGGCTACATGTGTTATAGACCCATGTCTACACACAAGTCCACATTGCGTGCTCTGTTTGGGGAGTTATGATGAAACTATTAACGTGTGCGACAGAGCGTGCCATGGCTCGGTTTTGGTTCTCTAGCGGCTCTGGTCGGAGCACTAAACTGGGTCACTGAATTTTCAAGAGCTGCGCCTACAAAATATTCGCCAATGGCGTTGGAGTAAGCGCGATACAATCAAACACTCTTGATGATCAGGAGTGTAGAATAGAAAGTTACTCCTTGCTGATCTGTAAAGCATTTACTATCATAAATTGCATGGAAGATAAGTGCCTCTCAATATTCGACAAGCTCCCTAAACTTCTATCTTAGAAATATACAGTTTTGTAGGCATTAGATAATATTAATGACATTCTGTTGATCTGCAGATTTTTTAGGCATATATTTCATTTGATTGAAATGCCTAACAATATTTAAAAGTTTGCTTCTTTGAAGTAATATCATATTTTAATGACCTGAGATATACATATATCAAATTATATTTTCATACATCATATTTTATTATTTTAACTTTATTTTTAAAAGAGAGCAGTAAGCTAAGCTGGAACCACTCAATGCCTATATTCTATATACTTATAATCACGGCTTTCTACATCAATGAACTGGGCTTTCTTAAATAGGTATTCCACTCGAAATGATTTACTTTAAGACATTGTCATATCTTCCACCAAGTCGATTCTTGCCCGTTTCCTGCATAATACAGGGTATGCCTAAATCTGCAGTTTTCGTCGCCGCAGTCTTGCCTTTTTCTGCTTCTTCTAAACCGCCTGCATGCCAACAGACCTGTTTTCCATAATTCAGCCAACTTCTTGAATGAAAACGCAGCCTAAACCCACAAACAATGGACGTTGGAGTCGCGAGGACTTCAGCTGCTGCTACGGCCAATCCCACAACCCATGGCAATCCGATCCATGACAGCGCAGCACCACCAACACCAACAGCAACACCACCACCACCACCACCACTAGTATCTCTATGCTCTCAGCGGCTCGCAGTGACAAAATGCAAATTATTATGACTGCGATAAATTGCAGTTTTTAATCGCTGGAGCCGCTCGGACGCCCCATACCTGGTTAAATATACATATACATATATAGAAGCAGCTATATATATGCATATATATAGTAGTATATCTGTATATATATTTGGCTTTTTTCTATTTATGCCGTCGCAGTCGCAGTCGCAGTTTGACTAGGAAAAGAATGAAACTGGTTTTCTTTTTTACTCCGTGAAGTTGCACAGGCAAAGCACCAAAACCCACACATAGTTTTAGTTGTAGTCATGCGTTGCTTTTGTTGTTGTCGTTGTTGTTGTTATGGTATGTTGTTGGCATAGTAAAAAGCCAAAAACAAGTATACCACGCTTCATGCTTAAAAAAATGTTTAAAGTTAGGCAAGCTATCGATGCTTATATGATCGCTGTGGTCTTGTGTGTTCCACGGAGCTGAAGACAGCGAGCTCTGGGCAGTCAGAGAGGGACAGGGAGATAGAGAGAGGGCTCTACCGTAAGCGTGGTACACAAATATGCAGTTGGCAGAGGCAACAATAGCAACAACAACAAAGGCAACGCAACACAGCACCCATAGCAAAACAAAAGTAAAAGCCGCTAAGTTAGTGTTAATGCTTGAGAGAGGAGGTATTTTCCATTTGGCCTCTGTCCAGCACTTTTTTGGTTAGTCAACAGTTTTTATAAACTCGTGGATTGCGGCAGTTACCGTGTTTAATTGATTGTCTATAATTGGGAAAGTTTTCGGGTCTGAGCAGAGCATTGCAGGAGGCAGTTGATCTCGATCATTAATCAAAAACTGTGCTAAAACAAGTTTTAAATACAATATAGAAATATATAGAAACAATGTGTGAATATTCCTATGAGTGAAGCGAACGTAATCGATTTACGTAGGTCTCTTCAAAGTTTCTTAGTTTTACATTCTAAACCAGTTAATCTGAATTAATTTCATTCTCCTTTCCTTAAACTTGAATTACATTTTTTAAATGGATTTTGCTAACCTCAACGACTTTATTTCGTTTACAGGAAATGGTGCAGGCGAAGGACCCACCCTCCCATTATTTGAGCAAGCTGCGAACCTACTTGGATCCAAAGGCGTCGCGCAGTCATCGGGTAAGTTGGCAATTGGAGCCAGTTGGCTGACTGGCTGAAGTGTTGAAAGTTGGTGGTGCGTATAGCTCTCGTAACGACTGTGTGTCTCTCTCACTCTCTATCTCTGTCTAATTTGTCCTTAAGAGCGCTGGCTCTTCCTGTGTAGCCGTAGTTACTACTCGTACATGTACTATTGTAGCTCACTGTAGTTCACTGTGTGGTGCCTTTGTCTGACTCCTGTTGTTGCAGAGAAGCGACTGAATTAACAACTTATTCGATCAAAGCCAAAATACCAGATCCTAGAAGACTATCTAAATTTTAATAAAATATTTCTATTACTCCAATATTAATGTGTAAATTTCAATTTCTCTACTCACAACACACACACACACACACATACACACACGCACAACCAACCCATCACGACATTTCCCTCTTCAAATGCACATTACCTGACATTTCCCTGCACCGAACAATTGAATCATCCAATCATTAATCGTTACGCCCTGCGCTCATTATCCTGTTTTCCATGTTCCAACACGAACTCTTCCCTTTTCCCGTCTCTTTCTTTCTCTTTCTCTCTCTCTCTCTCTCTCTTTCTACACTTACAGCTTTACCTCTTCTACTTTCTTTGTCAGAAACGTAAGATGGTCGGGGAATCGACGTCGACACAGGTGCTGCGGGATCTAGAGATCTCGCTGCGCACCAACCATATCGAATGGGTCAAAGAGTTCCTGGACGATACCAACCAGGGCCTAGACGCTCTCGTTGATTATCTCAGCTTTCGGCTGCAGATGATGCGACACGAACAGCGTCTGCAGGGCGCTCTGTGTGCGTCCGAGGAACGTTTGAATTTGATCAATGGCCTAGATGCCAGCGAGGTGGTGTTGAACAACAGCTCGATGAGTCCAGGCGGTGGGGGGAACAATGCCAACCTGACAAACGGCTCTCTAATGCTAGACGGCTCCCGACAGCAGTCGGGCACCCACAGCAGTCATTCGCATTCCTACAGCTTTGTGCGACCCACCATTGCCGAGGTGCTGGACAGCCCCAGCCTGAAGCGGCGATCGCGCCACATCGCCAAACTGAACATGGGCGCCGCCACGGACGATATACACGTGTCCATAATGTGCCTGCGAGCGATCATGAACAACAAGTACGGCTTCAATATGGTCATCCAGCATCGCGAGGCGATAAACTGCATTGCGCTGAGTCTAATACACAAGTCGCTGCGCACCAAGGCGCTGGTGCTGGAGCTGCTGGCGGCGATATGTCTGGTCAAGGGCGGGCACGAGATCATTTTGAGTTCCTTCGATAACTTCAAGGATGTGTGCCAAGAGCAGCGGCGCTTCCAGACGCTCATGGAGTACTTCATGAACTTTGAGGCCTTTAACATAGACTTTATGGTTGCCTGCATGCAGTTCATGAACATTGTGGTTCACTCTGTGGAGGACATGAACTACCGCGTCCACTTGCAATACGAGTTTACGGCTCTGGGCTTGGATAAGTATTTGGAGCGCATACGGCTAACCGAGTCTGAAGAGCTGAAGGTGCAAATATCCGCCTACTTGGACAATGTCTTTGATGTGGCTGCATTGATGGAGGACTCGGAAACTAAGACGTCGGCACTGGAGCGGGTGCAGGAGCTCGAGGATCAGCTGGAGCGCGAGATAGATCGCAACTCCGAGTTCTTATACAAATTCGCCGAGCTGGAGACGGAGAACCAAACCCTGAAAGCGGAGCGTGACCAGTTGGCCATGCTGCGACAGCAGTCGGAGGAGCAGCTCAATGCGCTACAGCGCATGCTGCAGCAGAACGAGCAGGAGCTCAAGAAACGTGATACACTGCTACACAATAAGAATCTGGAGCTGCAAACACTTTCCCGTTCACTGCCTCGATCCGCTTCCAGCGGCGATGGCACCTTGGTGAACGGCAGTCTGCTGGCGTGTTCAGCGAATGGTGCAGTGTCACCACCACCTCCACCACCGCCGCCCATGCCAGCAGCAGCCGCACCACCGCCGCCGCCTCCTCCAGCGCCACCAGCTCCGCCACCGCCGCCCATGATGCAGGGTCTGACTCCACTGGGCAGTCCGAACGGTAGCGTCACCTCAACAGTTCCCTCCCCGCCTCATGCGCCGCCTATGCTAAGCTCGTTCCAGCCTCCGCCACCTCCAGCTGCTGGATTCATGCCAGCTCCAGATGGTGCCATGACCATCAAACGCAAGGTGCCCACCAAATACAAGCTGCCAACGCTTAACTGGATAGCGCTCAAGCCGAATCAGGTGGGTTTTATTGATTTTTTATAAATATTATCTTTAATAATTCAAATTTTTAAAAATCTCTGCCTCAGGTTCGCGGCACCATATTCAACGAGCTGGACGACGAGAAGATCTTCAAGCAAATCGACTTTAACGAATTCGAAGAACGTTTCAAAATCGGCATCGGTGGCCCTCTACACAATGGCAGCAATGGCAGCGAGGTAGATGGCTCTCTCTCTTCCTATCCCAGTAAACGTTTCAAGAAGCCCGATAATATCTCGCTGCTGGAACACACGAGGTTAAGAAACATAGGTAAGCAGCTTGTAAATATGCAACGTTTTTGTTTTTACAATAGATTTCTTTCGTTTATCTTTCAGCAATCTCTCGTCGTAAATTGGGCATGCCCATTGATGATGTTGTTGCGGCCATACATAGTTTAGATTTAAAGAAGTTGTCACTGGAGAACGTGGAGCTGCTGCAAAAGATGGTGCCCACCGATGCGGAGGTTAAGGCCTACAAGGAGTTCATAATTGAACGCAAGGACCAGCAGCTGCTCACCGAGGAAGACAAGTTTATGTTGCAATTGTCACGCGTTGAACGCATCTCCTCCAAGCTGGCCATTATGAATTACATGGGCAACTTTGTCGACAGTGTGCATCTCATCAGTCCGGTAAGGTCTCGCACGACTCCATCAAATATACTTTTCTTAACCTCTTTTTATCTCCCACAGCAAGTCCTATCGATCGCCAGCGCCTCGAACTCCCTGAAGCAGTCTCGCAAGTTCAAAGCTGTGCTGGAAATAGTGTTGGCGTTTGGCAACTATCTCAATAGCAACAAGCGCGGACCGGCATACGGCTTTAAGCTGCAATCTCTGGACACATTGATTGACACAAAGTCAACTGATAAGCGGTCTTCCTTGTTGCACTACATTGTGGCCACGATAAGGGCCAAATTTCCGGAGCTTTTGAACTTTGAGTGCGAGCTATATGGCACTGAAAAGGCGGCCTCAGTGGCATTGGAGAACGTTGTGGCCGATGTGCAGGAGCTGGATAAGGGCATGGAGCAGGTGCGCAAGGAAGTCGAGTTGCGTGTGAAAGGCACACAGACACACATACTGCGGGACTTCTTGAACAATTCCGAGGACAAGCTGAAGAAGATTAAGAGCGATCTGCGAGTGGCGCAGGATGCGTTCAAAGAGTGTGTGGAATACTTTGGAGACTCGTCACGAAATGCGGACGCAGCTGCATTCTTCGCGTTGATTGTGCGCTTCACACGTGCCTTCAAAGTAAGCGAGAGTATTTTAGAACATATATATAAGGTCTATATACTTAACATCTATTCAATGTGTTTTTAGCAACTCGATCAGGAGAACGAACAGCGTCGTCGACTGGAGCAGGCTGCTGCTTTGGCAGCAACGAAGAAGGAGAGCGACCAGGTTATGCTGCGCAACAAGTTCAATCAGAAGAAGCAACAGGTGAGTGGACGGCTGAATGGAAGCTTATCAGCCAACAAGACGGCCACATCTTTCAAGTTGGTGACATTGATTTGATTGTTATGGAAATGTAACCTGTTATGCTTTTGATTTATGCAGCAAATACATTGCCTGCTTGACTTTGCCAAGCAGCATAGCACTGTGGACATGTCTCCCTAACTGCATAAAATACTATTTATAGTATAGCACCCAAGGCAACATCCTCAGCCTTAGCACGTATTGGTTATTTGGCTAACATACTCTAGTAATTCACCATTTGGGGCGGGGCGGCTGTGGGGCGTGGGTTTGAATTGGGCCAACAACCTAGACATAAACCCAAGCAACCAACCACCTATAGCATCACCACACCACAACCACAACCACCACCACCACAACCATCCACTAGCTTCTAGTCGAGTACTTTGGGGGCGCATTTGACGGACGTTGTTTGTGTTTATATCCTAGTGTAAGTCGCTTGGCTGGTGTGTATATTGTCCCCTAACATTTGGCTCACACTAATCCCTAGCGTCTAAATCCTGCCTTGTTGCTCTCTGCTAATCCAATTGCCAAAAGAAATCTCACTAATTCGGATCAATACCAAATAAATTTGTGTGTATATTATGTGTAAAATTGTGGTAAACATACTCTTCGTGTAGTATTTTAAGAGATATAGTGCGCTTAACAATTTAATCAAATGCTTTTGCATATTACTAATACTCACATATTTGTGCTAAATGCTAACTTGGAAACTAATCCACGATAAGTCTATTGGTCACTTCGGTGGGTGCTGGTTAATTTTTAATCTGACAATTTTTCTCTTTTGTTTTCAATGCATGTTGTGAATCAGTTGCCTACAACTTGCGCACTCTCCTTGCAGGATGCCGTCATCAATGAGCTGAAGAGCAAGACGCACTCGGTGCGCGAGAAAAAGCTGCTGCAACAGGACGAGGTCTACAATGGCGCTCTCGAGGACATATTGCTGGGGCTCAAGAACGAGCCATATCGCAGGGCAGACGCTGTGAGGCGCTCCCAACGCCGACGCATTGATAACCGCTTGTCGCGCACTCTAGAGGAAATGGACTGCTAGGCTAGCTGGCTAGTTGGTTGGCTGTAGAACTGGGCAGAGGCAAAAATCAAAATTGAAAAGCGAATCGAAAAACGAATGTGTAAAAGTCTTAGATAAAGAAACTGAAATATGTGATCGGGCGATTCAATTGTTTTGGACAGACGCACCCAGACACATATACACACACATACAGAAATAGACACATTCCCCGCTTTTAACATTGTGCTATCATTGAAATTTATATTTTTCGTTTATATTTTCGTAATTAACCAAAATTTTACATTTTTCCAGTACTATCGATTCAGTACCTATTCTGTGAATCTCATTTATGCTATTCTGCTATTGAGATATTCTGTCGCCAAAATTTATAAAATTGCATTTTATATTTGGTTGCATTAGGTATAAGTTATAAATTTACAAATTTTTACAGTGTATTTATCGAAAGTTCAATTGTTATATTTAAAGTGTGTAAATATATGTATGCATATATATATTCTATGATTATTAATATTTTGAATAAGTTTTTAAACCAAATTGGAATTTTGATTTGCATCCGAGATGGCAATGAAGTTTTTTACACTTTACTATCATGTATTTAGTTATATATCTATCATTTTTACACATATTGCTTAAGTAATAAATTGTATGCATGCGTATAATACATTTTATTGTAAATTTCCTATTATATACGTGTATTGTTTTTTATATATTTTGTTGTATTATATAATCTACATATATTTAACACATTTTGCACACTGCTTAAACAAAACGAGAAAAAAATCGAATACTGCAATAAACACAAATAAAAGCGCCAAATATTGCAAGCAACATGAACATTTTTTATATGCGAATTACATTTTTTAGAAAGTTTTTTAAAAATATACAAACTAACGGAAACAAAAAAATTAAACAAACACATTTTATAACATTTTATGTAGAATTTTTATATACAAAAATATATATAGCTATGTACATATATACATAATATATGCAATTTATGAGCCAATTTATTCTCACGAGCCACGAAAGTTTTGATGAAGACTGATATGGAGCAGTTTATATTATACAAAAAGAAAAACAAAAGAAAAGTACACGCATCAACATATATACACACACTTAATAATTAAAAACAAAATAAAACAAAAAGCTTTGTAACGATCTTTTTCGAATATAGGCGTCTCGTCTAGTGTCTTTCCTTTTATAAAAACCCAACACTTAACGAATTTAGTTGAACTATAAGCACATTTGTACTACGAGTAAAACAAATATAGGTAGTGCCATTGGCATTAATGACATGGTCCTTATGCATATCTTTTCGTAACATGTTTTTTGATTTGCCAAAAAAAAAAGGAAATAAAGCGAGCATGAGAGCGAAACGTTTAATAAACTAGCACCGCTGCATTGTTAGTTTTAAATATTGTGTTATTTAATTTGATAAGAAACCAGATTGGTATACGAAAAACCAGATAAATACAAACAGATGCCGCATTTTATATATATATACACAGATATAACAATATATGAACACATTAAAACTATTTTAAATAAATTATTAACCAAATAAACTAGCCAAAAGAAAAAATCCGTTGTTTTCATATAAAGGCGTAAATGATTTTTTGAATATTCAAAATAACGGGAGGAAGTCTAACGATTAGATTTGTTATACTGCCAACTGTTCAATAATACGATGAGCGGGCAAGTTTCATATGTGTTCTGACAATATTTAAAATTTAATGAATATGTTTATGGTTACAAAAATTGTTTTAAAACGCAAATTTTTTTAGCTGCAAAGCTGCTTCTTTATTTTGATCTGATCAAAAAATATAACGACCGAACGCGTCGAGCTTCAAACTGAAACTAATTTTATCGCCGTATGTAAGGAACTTTGATGAGAGTGCACTTTACCACTCCTTTTCATCTTTCTTGCTCACAATTGAGTAATGCGAATACTTTAACGATTTCCATTAGCGAAATGTAATTTTGTCGAGCAGTCGGCATATTTGAGCAACAGTTGGTCTTATGGTGCTGCCAACTTAATTTAGTTAGCCAACAGACCGATAGCCGCTCTCTCTTCCTGTGCTTTCTCAATGTAATTTTATATCGATACCAAACGGCACATCTCTAGTGTGCTACAATCCAGCCGCGAGAGTAAGAACAGCTGGTTCTCAATATTTTGCATCTATTGGAATTTTAGTCTTAAAATGATTTAGGCACGACAGCACACAAATATTTTAGGTTTTATTGTGCCACATTGTGCGCGCCAACGGAAAGAATGTTTAAACGGACTTTCAAAGTGGTTTATCGGCCGATTCGAAACAATTTCGTGATACTGCCGGACCAATACTACGGTGTCGTTTCCACTTACGTGAGTGTCCAAAAGTCAACTTAATATGCCATTGGACCCGCAGATTAGATAAGTTGTAATATATATATATATTATGATTATACATATATTGCTTAGGATACTGGCTGCCTGAGCCTTCAGTACAACGGTCGTGTGCATTATGCCTCATGGGCGCCACAGGCGGGTGGCGGCGGCATCAAAGACACCGAAATTGGGATCAATGCCAGGGCGGCCAAGGAGCTCGGTAAGTTACTTAATAAGCGGATGCGCTAATGTGCTGCCAATTGCCAAAATATCGTTTTTTCTAAATGAGTGTGCATATACTGTGTGCACTTTGCCATACGTCTTGTTGTAGGTCTTCATGAGAATGATTTGGTCAAGTGCGCCCTCATCGCTGACGTTCTAAATCTGCGCAGCGTTCACGTCACGCCCGTCTCGGCCAAAGATTGGGAGATCATTGTGAGTGCTTATCTATCTATGTATGCATGCGCGTGTGTGTGTGCGTGTGTGTGTAACTGCGGCCAGATAAAAATACTTTTATATCGGATTAGCTTTTGGCGCGGGCGTGCTTCTAAGTGTTTATTTATGTGCAGCCGCTACATTTCGCCGGCATTGCCATTGACCCCAGCGGGAAATTCTCTTATCAGGGTTGGGTAATTTTCAAATAACGGTCAACAATTTGAATAAGTATAGACTGTAGAACAGCCGTAGTTTGCACACGTATAGTTTCGACAATACTTTGTATTACTAAATTGGAAAACAAATTGGTGTAAGTGAAATTTACATTTAAAACTTATTTACTAAATTTTAAAAGCTTTTTGCGCATTAACAAAATATGTTTAAGTTAAAGTACTTAAATTTCAATTACTTAATTTTAATAGACTGCAGAGCCAATATTTCTAATATTTTTTTGCTTGTTATTTGCAAAAGTTATGAATTAATAATAAGATACTGAGATATTAAATTAATATATTTTCTTATAATTAATATTCATATACATATAGTCTATATTAATAATTTTTATTTATTTTTTTTAAGGAGCTGAGTACGGAGAAAATTTCTGGCAGTGTACTGGAGCAAACGCGCATTGTAAACTCGTCACAAATTTTGTTGGTTTGGATCAACAAGTCGACGCAAGTGGCGCTAACAGTGGGTAAATAGTGAATTGAATGCTCAACACACCACATTTATTTCTAATTACATGATTTTTGTTTAGATCGCCTTAAGCCGCACATAAGTTACGGGCGTCTGGATCACAATACGCAGCTGGTTGTGGCGCCAAATCTATACCAAGGTCTGACCAACGGCAAAGACAATGAAAATGCTGAGGAAAATAAGAAGCTGTCGCGCAGCAAGACTAGTGCGCAAGTGCGGGATGAGGTGGCCACGACTCCACCAGCGCTCGTGCACTCCGCTACAATGAGTAATGTGAAGAACAATTTGCAACGCAACAAGCGGCAGGATCATATGGAGCGCTTGAAGAAGGACTTGCGACGCGAGAGTTCGCGTGTCTTTGAGTTTCGTGTCATACGTGGATTATGGCACGAGCAGGCACAGGAATCGGATGTGTACATAACGCAATCGCATTTGCCGGAATTCATGGACCTGGAGCAGTTCTACAGCATGCGCACCGCTGGCGAGAAGGAGTATTATGTGCGTGTGCGTCTGGTTAGCGATGAGAACGAAGACGAACTGCCAGCCACTATTCATCCGTCCATCGAGCTAAATGCGAATCTGATGAAGCTGTTGAACATTAAGGAACTGGAGCGTGTTGTCCTGCGGCCTAAGACAACCGTTGTGAACTTTGTGGAGAAGATTGAGTTGTTTGCGCACAAGAAGACGCATTACAAAATCATTGAGAATGCATTTAAGCGGTTTGTGATTGAAAGAACAAGAAAGGCGCCGGTGCTGTTCAATCAGGAGGAAGTGGTGCGTCTGGAGGACGACCTACTGGTCACAGTGGGCATATTGCCTGAGCACTTCCGCTATTGCGTGGTGGACGCCCAGTTCCTAAAGGAATCGAAAATCTATGCTGCCGACTTAGTCCGTCCCGTCCATGAAATTATCAAGGAGCAACCGCCGGCGATTTCGCCACTGAGTGTTAAGGACCTAATACGACTGCCAGAATACGACAAGATTCTAGACCAAGTGGTCAGCGAGCTGCGCATGAATCTGTGCCTCAGCTCACAGAACTCAGTCTTGCGCCAGGGAAATGTGCTTCTGACCGGCGCCTCTGGCACTGGCAAAACGGTGCTGGTGGAGCGCATACTGGAGCAGCTGTCGGGAAAGCCGGACTACTGCTACTTCGATATCTTCTACTGCTCGCGCAGCAAGGGACGCAAAACGGAGTCCATTCAAAAGGATTTGCGCAACATATTCACCACCTGCCTCTTGCACGCACCGGCCATTGTAGTGCTGGAGAATCTGGATGTCCTCGCCCATGCGTCGGCAGAGCAGTCCAGCCAGGATGGCGAGTACTTCAATCGCATGGCGGACACGGTGCACCAGCTCATCATGCAGTACACCAGCAGCAATGCCATTGCTGTCATAGCGACAGTCAGCGAGCTGCAGACGCTGAACAAGCGGCTCAGCGCGCCACGTGGCCGACATCTGTTCCAGACGATTGCGCGGCTGCCCAGCCTGGAGCGTGCCGATCGTGAGGTCATTCTACGCGAACTATGCAGCCATATCGCCACCAAGGAATTGGATCTGGTCAAGTTCTCTAATCTTACGGAGGGCTATCGGAAATGTGATCTTGTCCAGTTTGTGGAGCGCGCCATTTTCTACGCCTATCGCATCAGTAAGTTGACGAAGTCAGCTAGTTAAATACCGTGATAAACATATTTAAATTTTTCACAGGCAAAACACAGCCGCTGCTAACGAACGAGCAGCTCATCGAATCCTTGGAGCACACGAATTCCTACTGCCTGCAGGGCATACAAAGCAATCAAAAGACTGGCGCCGAAACGAATGCCAATGAAATGCGCGTGGAGGAGCTGCCTGGACTGGAGCCTGTGGTCAGTGTGCTCGAGGAGGTGCTCATGTGGCCATCAACTGTGAGTACACAACTATATACTTGTATATGTAAATCTTATTGATTTAAATACGCTTCTCCAACAGTATCCAACGATCTTCAACTCCTCGCCTTTGCGTAATCAGGCCGGCGTGCTGCTTTATGGACCGCCGGGCACGGGCAAAACGTTCCTGGTATCTCAGCTGGCAAGCAGCTGGAGTCTGCGCATTATATCGGTAAAGGGTCCTGAGTTGCTGGCCAAATACATTGGCCAGAGTGAGGAGAACGTGCGCAATCTGTTCAACAGGGCGCGCAGCGCCAAGCCGTGCGTTCTCTTCTTCGACGAGTTCGACAGCTTGGCCCCGAAGCGTGGCCACGACTCGACGGGCGTCACAGACCGTGTGGTCAACCAGTTGCTCACCGAGCTGGATGGCGTCGAGGGGCTGCAGGGCGTTACTGTCATAGCCGCCACTTCGCGACCTGAACTGCTCGATCCAGCGCTGCTGCGCTCTGGCCGCATTGATCGGCTAGTGGAATGCCCGCTGCCGGATGCAGTGGCGCGCGTCAGCATCTTTGAGGCGTTGAGTGCAACGCTGAATCTGGATGAATGTGTGGATTTCGATTGGTTTGCGGGGCGAACGCAGAACTACACTGGCGCCGATATACAAAGCATTCTGACCTCGGCGAACATGGCGGCGGTTAAGGAGGCGCTGGCACAATTCGGACATGAGGTGAGTGAGAATCGCAATCGGGCGGAAATGGAAATGGAGAAGGTTCTTGGTAAAGCCATAGTCAAAGAAGTAGTTGGCGCTTCCGTTCCCAGCAAATAAACTGGAAACAGGGACAGGGCGCACAAGTGCAGCGAGATTTACTATTTTTGGGGTTTTTCTTCTATCTATGATTACGTGCCGTGCATCTGGATCAGGATTAGGCAACCTTATGCGGGTGCTGGGCCAAAAAATACATAGTAAAATTGCAGACGAGAGGTTTTTAGATATATAAGTCACGTAACGGATATTTCCTTATTGATATGCGATTATCGCGCATGCTCACGTACTGCAACAACAATAACAACAACAATAACAACAGCAACAGAAGCAGCAACAACTCAAAAGACAATGGACACATTTTCTTATGCATAAATTAAACATAGCCCAAGGGCCGCGATAATAAAGAATGCAAGCCGAACGAACCAAGACAAGTAGACGAAATCCTCGGCCACAAAACATGCTTAGAATAAAAGTAAAAAGAACAACAAAAGGAAAAGAAAAGAAACCACAGCAACAACAATAACAATGCGCAATTGCAACATGCGGCAACTGCGCATGCGGGACGGACACCTTGCAGACAGGTAGAACCTAGGGAATCGCTGGCCAGCACTGCGAGTGCTCGAAAGGATCATTGATTGTATAAATAATATGAAACACCCACACACACACACGCGCGCACACACTCATGCGCGCACATACATAGATATATAATTGTAGCTAGGTTTTCACGATGTCGTCGGTAACGCCGCCCGGCTCGTGGTGGTTGCCGATGATGATCGTCGTCAGCACATCCAAAAGTTTTGTTGTTGCGGTATTCAATCGATCGTTACTTTCAGTTGTGTGCGCACATTCAAGCAAATCGGTTGGCTCGCGACTGTGTGGGATCTGTTTCGGTTAGTGCAGCGGAAGTTGTCAATAGCCGCAACTCCCTCGCCCAGCTAAAGCGCTGTTCTGTTGGGCAGTGTAGCACTGGGGGGAGTGTGGAGGGCATTGGGCGGCGGGCCTTAATAAGTATTGGCAACGAAGCGGAAATGCGCACGGGTCCAGAAAAGGGCGACCGGGCAGGGACTTCGTTGCCTGCCAGATTGACAGCCGAATAAAAGCACTGCGACAATTCGTGTTGTTCTCTGTCGTTTTGTTTTTGTTGTTATTTTTGTTGTTTTTTGTGATTTTTCTCGTTATTTATTCGAGCTAAAGACAAAGACGTGATTTTTGGGCAAAGAATCGGCGTGCTAAGAAAGAATTATGTACTCATTCTGCCAGACATGGATGGCGATCGCTCAAGAGCGAAAATAAAATCCAGTCAAGTGAAATGCAAAGTACATAAAAAGCCACAAATAAAAGATAAACAACAGACTTGTGAAGTGTTCATCAAACTGTCAGCAGTCCAGTTAAAAATAAAAGCAAATTTGACTAATATTAATTAGCAATAATACAAATAGTCAACAAAAACGAAATGTGCAATTTCATTCGATTACAGTGCGAAATCTTCAAGCAATAAGTTTAGATATATAAGTATACATATATAAATGTCGAATATTTCCATGACTTGTGCAGAATCGTGAGCGGAATTGGAAACATTCAGCTGCTCAGTTCTGCCCGTGTGTCTATAAAATGGTGACAAATTTATGCATAATAAATAATAGATAAATCTCAAATCAAAATTCAAATATTTCTGTGACGTCAACAAACTTCCTAATAGGGCTCCCAGCCAAACCAAATGTGTAAAAACAATTTAAACCGAGTTTGAGCATTCGCAACTTGGCAATAAATATTTTGCAAAAAGCGAGTCGAATGCTGGTCCAAAACTCAAAGTCAATTCATACTTCATAATTATAAACGTTTCAAGCCATCAATTTCCAATAATATTGACAAAGTCGCTAAAACAACAAGAATAAAACAGCAACAACAACAACAGCAACAGCTACATTAAAAACAACGAATTATAACAATAATAATACATATTTCAAACATACGCGATTTGTCTGCTGGCAATAAACGAAAGAAGCAAGAAAAAAAGGAAACTGAATAAATTTAAAATCGCGACGTGTGTGCATATATCACACAAAAAATCAGTACCGCCAAAAAGCAGCAACAACAACAATAGCTACAACTAACAAACGGCACTACACAAACAACAAGCGCAACAATATTTGCAAAAACAACAATGGCAAAAAAAAAAACACCGCAACACCAGTTGTTGGCTTGCCTTAAAAAAAAAAAGCAAATGATAAAATATAAACTTCGTTAGTGAACAGTGGTCTCAGGTGACAAAATAGAAACAGAATTATTCAAAAGTTATAGAAAGTAGAATCCATACTCTAGTTATGAATTGTCCTGAAATAGGCTTATTTCCAATTGATACAGATTATCAAAATAAAGTTATTTGAAACTTATTGAAAACTTACAGTTAAGAGACGTAAGGGATTTTGGCTTTTTAATGATAAACTAAATTATAGTCGATAGAAAGAAAGAAACGTGCAAAAAATTATAGATTTTAATGAAGAATTACTTTAAAAAAATATTTTAAAGCTATTATCAACATTTATCTTGGTAGATTCATATGATGCTCTGAATAAAATATCCTTAGATAATATAAACTTTCTACCCTAAAAGGGCAAATCTAAACTTAAACTTGTTACTTGCTATGATCAATAATATTTCCATATAATATATTCCAAGCAAACTTTATTGAGGCTGCAATAATTCTAAGCTATACGGAAAAAAATCCGCATTGCTAATTTTCTTCATTCATGATTCATGTCCGTTAGAGAATCGTGGACAATTTAGTTTGATATTTTAATGTTTATTGTTAATTGCAAATATGCAATGGAGTTAAAAAAAAAAAAATACAATCTGGCACCCACTCAAATTATATTTTATTATTATTAAGGCGTGGAATTTTTTCGCAATAGAAATGAAAGATTTCAAGAGCTAAAACTAGTTTTGTTTTTTTCTTTTTGCGATTCTCGTAGACCAAGTGAGCAGTAATTATATTGATTCATCAGGTGCGGTGTACTCAATGAACTTTCTTAATGCTCACTTACAAAACAAATGGAGCATATTGGTTTCCATTATAGTTCATATATTATTTCAACTGTATTATACATTTATAGGTGGTATAGGTGGAGGTGGCTCTTAAAACAGATTACAAATACTTCAACATCTTTCTTGACATACGAGTCAGCTTAAAGTCTTCAAATTGCAAAGGAGTATTTTGTAGTTGGTTCTACCCGACGCAAACATTCTTTCCCGTTTCAATATTATGCTGTAAAAGCAAGTTGCCAATTTGGGACCACGGTGCCTAAAGCCAATGCTTGACTCTACCAATATACCAACGATTAATATTATGAATGCATCTAAAATTTCTAACTGTACGACGATTTGTCGTATCAATGGAAATGACGACATTTAACGCATTTGGCATGTGGCCGATGCTCACATATACTATATTCATATATATAGCCAACTTATAGATATTTGACTTGGCTATATGTGTGCGCGTGCGTGCGTTTGTGTGTGTGTGTGTGCTCGTTGACAACAGCTACAACAACAACAAGAACAACAACAGAAGCAGCAGAGGCGGCAAAGGTGTTGCTCATTACAGAGGCAGTGCACATAATGGTTGCCTTTTTGTATTATACGCGTTGCCTTTTTTCTTTTTAGATTTATTTTTGTTTCGAATATTGAAAAAAAAAGAAGACGCAAAAAATTGAACCTAACCGATAGCAATAAATTATAAATAAATAATAATAATAATAATATGATAGAGAAGGTAAAATGTGAGCAAATGAAGCATTGCGAAATATAAAAGTGTCTTTGCAAAAGTAGCGGCAATTTGGCAACAGCAACAGCAACAGCTAAGTAAACAGCAATCACATTAACAGCAGCAGCGGCAACAGCAACAGCAACAACAAAAACTCAAATGCTATACTTGAAAATGCAAAATCTGCTGATCATCATATTCATCATCATCAGCTATAGCAGCAGCAGCAGCAGCAGCAGCAGCAGCAACAACAACAACAGCAACAACAATTCGAGCTGCCACTTTGAGGCGCATCGTTGCCAAATCGATGTGAGTCAAGAGCCACAGCCTGGCTATCGTCATGTGCCCACAGATGTGGATATTCAGCTGGAGTGCCAACAGCCCCAAGCCAAATGGTTCTACAACGAGCAGCCCCAGCACAGCGGCAGCAGCTGGCTGCTAGAGCGCGCTCAGAGAGAACAGTCGGGTCGCTATGCCTGCCAGTATGCTGGCCATCGGTGGGCCAATCTGACGCTGCTGATTGGCTACCAGAAGGCTAGCGACGACCTGGCCAGCTTCAGCCGGGTGTACAGCGAGCCTGTGGAGCACTATCTGCTGCCGTTGAACGAGAGTCAGCAGCCACGCTTCGCCCAGCCACTGGAGCCGCTGGTGAGGCGCACGGCGGGCTCTATGGTTCACCTGAACTGCACTCCGGCAGCGGGAGTTGTGTGGACGAACATTAGCTGGTTTCACAATGACACCCAGGTGGGGAGCAGTGCTCGGAAAACGGTGCACAGCATGTGGCAGCTGCAGCCCCAGGATGCGGGTGACTATCGCTGTCGTCTGTGCAATGCCCAGAGCTGCGCCGACAGCAGGACTCGCTTGGAGGTGCTGAGGCGTCAGCACATGGCCCCTGTGCTCAGTCCGGGCTATCCGCGTAACGTGACCGCTGTCCTGGAGGAGCAGCCGATCATAGAGTGCAAGCTGGAGGACTCGCAGCTGGCGCCACAAATCACGTGGCTGCAACAGATACGACCCGGTGACATAAACTCGCTGCTACAGCGCCTGGAGCAGCAAGCCATCCTGGTGGACAATGATGAGGTGGTCCGACTGCCGGCCCGCGTAGATGAGCCGCAGCTGCTGCGCCTGGGCAGCGTGGAGCCCTACGATGCTGGCTGGTACATATGTGTGGCCGAGAACCGCTTGGGGCGCACTGTGGGCGCTGCCTATTTGCAGGTGGTGCCCAAGCCCATCAATGTGCCCACTTCAACTGTGCAGCCAACGACAACAACAACCACAACGCAGCAATCGATCGTTAACGCCACGGATGACGATGCGGCGGATGAGGCAGCCGATGATGTCGCGGACGATACCACAGTGGAGCAGTTCCCCAAGTTTAAGAAGCCCCTGAAACGTTTGCAGCATCTGCCCTCGGGCAAGACCCTCACCCTCTCTTGCCCCAGCACCGCGCATCCGCCGGCGAACATCAGCTGGACATTCAACAAGGGCGACGGCTACAAGGAGCTGCAGCGCGACATTGGCGGCTATAAGTTCAGGCGCTGGTCCCTCACCATGGAGGACGCCATATCGAAGGACTCGGCCCTGTACAAGTGCAAGGTGTGCAACATCCTCGGCTGCATTGAGTTCGAGTACAGCGTTGTGGTCAACGATCGCATCCGAGCGCCGCCCATCATCACCAAAATGGACAACAAGACGGCGCTGATCAACACGCAGGTGGTGCTGAAGTGCGATGTGCTGTCCGACAACGAGCCCTCTATCCGGTGGATACGTGTGATGCACCACAATCACTCGATGCCCTTGGCTGTGGACTCGATGCAGCCGGGAGTGGTGCACATCGATCTGAAAACGTCCGTGGATCGCCCCGATTTGCTGGTGTTCAACAATGTGAGCCACCTGGACGAGGGCTGGTACACCTGCATGGCATCCAACTCGCTGGGCATGAGCAACGCCAGCATCTATCTGCGCGTGGTCGATCATCTGCCCTACTTGCACTTCAGTCAGCTGCTCCACACGCATCCCGTCGCCTTCGTCGTGATCGTTGTGATGATCATTCTGCTCTTCCTGCTCGGCAGCGCGTTTATAGTGTATATGCTGCGTCGGCTGCGGCGGGAGAAGCTGCTGAAGCACCGCATCGAGACGGTGCATCAGTGGACCAAGAAGGTGATCATCTACAAGCCGGCCAGCGCCGAGGGCAGCTCCTGTGCGGGCGACCTGCAAATACCTGTCATTAAGATCGAGAAACAACGGACAACTTTCTCCAACACCACGACTGGCGGCTCCTCGGATCCTACACAGGGCTTCAACGAGTACGAGTTCCCGCTGGACTCGAACTGGGAGATTCCCAGGCAGCAGCTGGTGCTAGGCTCCATTTTGGGCGAGGGCGCCTTCGGACGCGTGGTCATGGCCGAGGCGGATGGCCTGCCGCGCAGTCCACCTTCCTCGAACAATGGCATGGGCACCATCGTCGCCGTCAAGATGGTGAAGGAGGAGCACACGGACGCGGACATGGCCAGCCTGGTGCGGGAAATGGAGGTGATGAAAATGATTGGCAAGCACATTAACATCATCAACCTGCTGGGATGCTGCAGTCAGAGCGGTCCATTGTGGGTCATTGTCGAGTATGCACCCCATGGCAATCTCAAGGATTTTCTCAAGCAAAATCGACCGGGTCAACTGCAGCGGCGCAGCGACAGCGATGGCTATCTGGATGACAAGTCGATGCAGCCACAGCAGCAGCTGGGCGAGAAGGAGCTCACCATGTTCGCCTTCCAAATAGCTCGCGGCATGGAGTACCTGGCCTCGCGACGGGTAAGGCCACGTGGGTCAATTAGCGAGCAGATCAGGTGTATAATGTGTCCATCACTTTTCAGTGCATTCATCGAGATCTGGCAGCGCGCAATGTGCTCGTCAGCGAAGGCTATGTGATGAAGATAGCCGACTTTGGATTGGCCAGGGACATCCAGGATACGGACTATTATCGGAAGAATACCAACGGACGACTGCCCATCAAATGGATGGCACCAGAGTCTTTGCAGGAGAAGTTTTACGATTCCCAGAGCGACGTTTGGAGCTACGGCGTCCTGCTCTGGGAGATAATGACCTATGGCGAACAGCCGTACCCGAATATCATGTCCGCTGAGGAGCTATACAGCTACTTGATCACTGGCCAGCGCATGGAGAAGCCGCCGAAATGCTCGCTCAACATATACGTGGTGATGCGCCAGTGCTGGCACTTCGAGTCGTGTGCGAGGCCCACGTTCGCTGAGCTCGTGGAGAGTTTCGACGGTATACTGCAGCAGGCGAGCAGCAATCCCAACGATGCCTATTTGGATCTATCGATGCCAATGCTGGAGACACCGCCTTCCTCGGGCGATGAGGACGACGGCTCTGAAACTGAAACATTCCGAGAGACTTTACCGCTTAGATATCAATATACATATAAGTTCAACTAGTGTTAGGGATGGCTTTACCGAGAACATCCATCGAGCATCATACAAAAAATACTCAATAAAATACGTCGAGTCTATGTAAGCAAATTGAACTAATCTTTTTCCATTCCCTCCGACAGAAGCTGCCAAAGAAAATTTTAGTGAAGCAAAAACATCTCATCGAATCCTACCAAACGACACGCCCATCGCTCAGCGCCGCCGATGTGGCCAAATATAAGAAGACGTGAGCTGCAACAAAACAATATCCAATACCTCGCATTTACTAAATATTACTGATTTCAGATATGCTCGTTTTACCAACAGGGAGAAGAGCTCCAGGGAATTTGTGGCCAAGCGGGCCACATTGGCATAGCTCTAAAGACTCAATTAGGCTCAACAGAGATAATTGTAAAACAAAAGTTCGGTTATATGGAATGCTATTTTTGGGCGTGTTTACTTTTTATTTTTCGGGAATTGTATTTTTTAATATTGTTGACACAATAAAAACGAATTTACATAATTTTACAGCGCTAAAGCTGATGTCAATTTAAATTTTGGATTTGAGGGAAAACAGAGCAATTTATGTATATTTTCATTTATATTTTACAAATAGAAAATGAATTTTAGGGACATGCGATCTCCATAAGAAATATACCCCAGCAAATGCTGATATTGTAGGGTATATCATTAACTGCGATAATTGTGCATGCTTTTTGCATCTGGTATATATTTGTATAAAATTCTTTTGATAAGCAACGAGATCAGCCGTGGGCATTGGCGTATGAAATTCCGAATAACATTTGCCTCTCAACTGCCGATTCATAAGGAATGTGGAAGGTGACACTTGCATTCTGTGCTCTCCTGAGCCTGTCCCTCAGTGCAGGAGTGATTGTCAACGGCTGGAACCTACGACCGCGCTGGTGGCTGGGCGAAACTGCTCCAAGTCTCGATGCCTTGAGACCAACACAATGGGCACAGCGCCAGCGCTTTCTGTTGGATTTGTTGCTGCAAGTGCACAAGCCGCTGCTGCAGCAGGAGCTCATCGACATGGGCCGTGAGCTCAACGAGAGTCCCAGCGATTACGAAACGGTGAGGGGATTCAGTTTGAAATCGAAATCAATTGCTTAAAGCATATTTTTTCTACAGGGCAGTTGGCCTTTGTTGCTGGACTTCTTTGAGCGCGTCCATCAGGGTCGCATACTGCATCCATATAGCATCTATAACCTTTTGCAAGAGGAGCTGCCGCAGCAGCTATTGGGCGTCTATCGCTTCCTTGTGCTGGCCAAAGACTGGAGAACCTTTCAGCGCAATGCCTGCTATGCGCGCAGCCAGTTCAACCCAGTGCTGTTTGTGAACGCTCTGCAGCTGGCGATTGCCGAGCGTGCGGATACAAAGGATCTGATGATGCCGGCCATGCATGAGGTTCTGCCACAGCTCTACTTCGACAAGGAGCTGATAAGGGCAGCAAGGTCCGTTAATTGGCAGGAGTTGGCTCCAGTTCGAATTGCTCCGAAACGCACTTGGAAGGACACATTGGGTAGCTTTTTGTACCCGAGGATATTTAGACAGCCACCGGAGGAGGAACTAATGCCCGCCGACCCCATTGTGATAGAAGCGAATTCCCTTGGGATGCAGCTGAGCTTAGATGTGGCATTGAACGGCTATTGGAGCAGGCTTATCAGCCGGCTGATAATCGGGTCGAAAGCCAAGGAAGATTATGGAACTGCTATAATAGACGGCGATCGCATGATGCAGTTCCGCAGTGATGAGGATGAATGGATATACCGCCAGCAAGTGGGGGGTGCGGCGAGGCCAGAAATCGGACTGTTGCTGATGCACAACATCCGGCAGTTTGTAGTCTTGCTGCAGCTGGAAGAACTAGCGACAGGCAAAGACTCAGCTGAGCTGGTCACGCCCACATTGGTGACAACGGGTGGAGTGCCCTACAAGGTGACTGCGCTGAATGCCGAAGATGTACGGCAATTGATAAGAAAGTCTGTTGAAGAGCTGCAAAGTCAGATCGATAAGGAGCTGGCCATAAATAACAAAATTGAGCCTATGTGGGTCGTGGGTCACGTGATTGCAGCGGAGTACTGGCTGCTCTGTAGACATTTGAGTCTGGCCATCAACGGCAACAATGTGGAGCCCAGCCTTTTGGGCATGACTACGTCCAACCTCCGCGATCCCATATATCGCTCGCTGTTGATTCAACTGGCTCAATTAATATCCAAGTACGACCAGAAGCCAAAATCTCAATCATACGACATGCAGCGAAGGCCGACGGTAAAGCTCCTGCAAGTGACTAAATTGGAGACCTATGAGCAGCTAACGGACTCCGATTTGATTAACCTAATGGATCAACAGTTGCTTCAGACACAGCGCAACAATTTGCAATTGCTGCGTCGCCGTCTTGTGGCACGCCAGCTGCGCTTGAATCATAAACCATTCAGGATTGCCTATGAGCTGTCCGTTCCGCAGACGATGGTTGTCCAAATCCGCAGTTATCTGATGCTGCCTGGCAGAGCTGAACCTCACCTATTGCTCGATAGCTTTGTGCGTGAGCTAGGAATAAACGATAATCGATTGGAACGTCATTTTCCAGCCGCTCCAAATGATCACACACTTAGCGAGCTGTATGAAGCGCAGGAACCATTTGATGCTCCAAAAACCTGTTCATTTCCTCGTCACCTGCAGCTGCCTCGTGGTACTGCAGAAGGTCTGCCATTCCAATTACTGGTGGAAGTACTCCAATGGAACGGCACTGAGATCGACGCAGAGTGTGTTGGGGCTGCCAGCTTTAGTACTAGTACTGGAAGTACTACACTCCTCGCCAGCGACACTTTAGATGTGGTCATATACCACCAGGAATTAAAAATATCAGTCGACAAACTGTAATAAAAGTAAAATGTCATATGTTAACTTTGTTTTGCATATTTACAATTTTAATAATTAAATAAAAATATTAATTTAATTTGTATATGAGTATTTATAAACAATTTACATATGTTCTCATACAGAGATTTTAATAAAATGTAACAATGCTATTTTTATATTTTCGGTGTTTATAGCAAATCTACTTTTCAAAAATAGTATACTGTTAAAGAAATAACATAATCAAGAAGCGAACTATCGATGTTAAATGTCGATATAATGGATACAATCCTATCGAAAGCTGTGCTGCTGATGCTAGAACAGTGCAAGCGCCATCTAGCTGTGAAAGTTATTTTAGATATTTTGTTTCTCTGCAATTCCTTTTCTTTTGGCCTCGGTGTTGATTCGATGATTCGAATAAACATAGAAACAAAATTGCTTATGGTCTCATTGCCAATAAGTAAAAACCCCCGATTTTAGTAATCGAATGAATGTACATACATACATATGAATGACTAGCTTTGGCCACTTCAGTTCCTATCATTCAATAAGGCAATCTAATCGAAATGTATCTAATCAGTTTATTGTAAATAAAAATTAATACAATCAAATCAAGTATACAACTAAAGTTACTTAATAATTTTACTGTACAGTTTTCATATGCATACATACATATGTACGTATTTACATATGCCTGAATTTGTGTGCACTCCTTAGGCATTAAAGGTTGAGTTTGTCTTGGACTTGGCCACAAGGATCTCGTATTTGTCAAATTGACGCAGTGGCAAATCTTCGTTTTTGATAATGCAATTCTTCTGCGATAGGAACAGAGTGCCCATTAGCAAACCGCCATCCGCCTTGGCGCGGCAAATGAAGACACGTTCGTTCCAATGGGTGGTGCCCACAGCAACGGCACCATTTTCGTAATTGCCATCAAAGCTGCGTATCCACTCGTAGTCAAATCTGGGACTAGAAGTCAATAGCTGATAGTCGACGAGCTTGTTGCTCAGTTTGTCTGTGTTGAAATAGGCATAGCCCGTCTCAGCCACGACACGAGCGGGCAAGATGTTGGTGCCATAAGCGACTCGGCCTATGTAAGTACGGTAGCCATAAGGATCAAATCCTCCAACTATAACGTTGCTTGTCAAGGGAATTGAAAGATTTCCCTTGATCCAATTATGTTCAGTATCTAGAGGAATATTCAGCAAGGATTGGGTTCAGTAACTCCTTGGCTTGCCAAAAATCTGATTACTTACCATATGTGTATGGAGCAGCCAATGCTACGGCAAGTAGTCCGGCTACCAACAAGCAGATGACTTTGAACATGTTGCAACGCGTTAAATCAACGATTGAGTGATTGCAAAAGCGGGAGCTACTTTTATACCAGTGACTTATCTATTCCCACTATCGCTTCAACCACAAGAGTACAGTTATAAAGTAAATTTAGAGGAATGCATATTTATGACTTAGCTCTAGTAGTAACTGGGCTATAATCAAATCGAAATTATATATAATTGAGTACAAAAAAGATTAATAAAGAAAAAACTGAAACTATTGTATCAGAAGTGTATACGGAAATGATACGCGCCATCTATTGTTCGTTTATGATGCTCCAGAGAAAGAGAGAGAGCAAAAAGGGTTAAATAATAGTTATAATGTTAACGTTATTAACATTTATAACTTCGAGTTAGTAACGTATGCATGCACTTAAAGCTTAAGTGAGCTCAAATGGCTGCTCTAATTAAGCATTACACACTATTTAATTAAGCACAAATATATGCAAAACACCTGTTAATTTGGTAAACGCTTGCCCGATCATCTCTAATTCAACATGAGCTTCTAATGATGCAAGTGAGATAATTCAGTTTTAAATAGTGTGCTTGCCTGCAAAAGGGTCGTGAATGTAAATTGGTTTCATCAGTTTATTTCAGTAGTGTTCTAGTCTGTCATTGTATACACCTCTAATTTCTTTAGAATTTTGCACAGCTTGTTCTCTGCTCTCCTTCTCCCTTTTTCGGCTGGAAATCAAATAAAATGACTGGCAAATAGGCAAACGGAGAAGTCCCCAAAGGGAAACTTGAAAACGAAACGGTTTATTATGCTTATGCGAATGTGATGACAACAAAAAGGCATAATAGTAAAATTAAATGTGTCTATTATGCCAGCAATACAATGCACACATAAAACCACACACACACACACACACACACAGGCTAACACATACACACAGAGGCCTCACAATCGTATGGCCCATAGAAACATTTGGCAGACAAGAAACGTTTAAGGAAGGATGTGTTGCTTAGAAGACTTCGATGGCAGAGGCAGGCAGCGGGGCATGTGGGGCTATGGGGTGGCTCTGGGACGATCCAGGCGCATAAAAACAAATGCACAATATGACAAAAACAACAAAACAACCGGCGTAGTATTGAGACATGGCAGCTCAGTTCTTGGCAGCAAAGAAAGCGAAATCAACTTGAAGGCCTCGTACGGGGGTTTGTACATGGGTCCGGAATGGGCATTTGGCCTGGGCGTGTTTCTTGGCAGATAAGCACAATAATATGCACGTATTTTACGGCAGCTACCACCCCGCCCACCACCTGCCCCACAAGTGACGCATCCGAACTTTGTCGGTCCTCATTTTCGCGCAGCATTTTCTAAGAATGCGCAAATTTAAATGCGAATTGTTTTCAGTTTTGTTTGTCGTCGTCGCTTTGCCTAATTGACTTTGCGTGCCACGCCCCCTCTGCTCTCGCCCGCTCTGCTACTGCGCCAGGCACCGGTCCAAACTTTGACAAGAATAGACGACAATCAGCGTTCATTTTTTGCCTTTTTTGTATGCGTCTAATTTGTGTGCGGTTTATGAAAAGAATACCAGCTCTCTGTCCCATTTCCCATCCCGCTCCAGTCTGAGTACCAGTACCAGTTCCAGCTCTAGCTCCAGTTCCTAATGAACAAACATTGCCCTCGCGCCCTGTGCGTCAGGCATCTAAATGCGAAAAGTTGTTACTCATTTTATGGCTTATTAATTTTTGATTGTAGCCAAGGTAATAAACAGCCAAGCTGCTCGAGTCAAAAATATGCAAGTATGTAAAGACATTTTATAAAGAATATTTTAAAAGAGTTTACCCTAGGTTTATGCATAGCGATTTGGTAATTAGCTAAAACGAAGACTTTGAAGCTTGGTTAATAATTTTAGAAATCATTTTATGACTATCTTTCGTCATACTTATTTTATCAGGAAATATTATTATCATTATTATTGGATTTTACATTTCAAAAAATATTTCAAGATAATAGTTTCCGAACCAAATTATACTCAATATTTGGTTTAAGAAAAACCTTTTGTAAAATAATATAAACATATGTATATGATGTCTGTTCAAGACATTTCTTTTATTATCAGCAGGTTACATATATTTGATTTTATTTTGTGTTGCAACATTTTCGATTTTCAATTTATATGAATATATGAATATAATATATATATGAATTTATATGAATATAAATTTATATTTTTTAAGATATTTGAATTTATTAAATCCATAGCTAAGTCTAACTAGTCTAAACGATTATTTTGAGATTGAATGAGAATCTTAGAAGTTCGATAGACTCTGAAGACATGTCTGTGATACTAATTAGTCCATTGTATTGCTGTAAATATAAAGAAGCAAAAAAGTTAAACGGGCACCTCAGTGGCTCCTTCGAGTGGGCAATAAGGGAAAGCAAAGATCTAAAGTGGCCATTGGCATTGGACCCAAGACGAACAGCAACACCAACACCATCATCATCATCGTCATCGTCATCATTATCATCTTCGTTGCTATTCAGCATCTCTTGTGGCATTCCTGGGTATTGTATTTCATTTCCGTTTTCATTATTATTTGTGGGCAGCCCCGGTTGCCCCGTTTGGACCAACTGTGGATGTCCTTTTGGTCCTTTGGTCGTTTGGTCCTTGGCTGTCGCTCAACTCGCTCACTCACTAGCTCTCTCACTCACTCGCTCGCTTGCTGTGAGGTCTATTTGGTCTGTTGTCTCTGCTGCTGGCATTCGCTTCATTTTTTATCGCCTTCGTCTTCGCCGTTGTCGTCAAGAACAACGCCAACGACGCTGCCAACTTCCTGCTATCGTGCTAATTTCCGTTGCTTTATCTTGACACAATGGTGCGCATTAAAAGCGTGATGGGGAACCGCTGGCAAACTTCATAACTAAGGGCGGTGCCGTGGCGGGTTGGTAGTGGTGGTGGTCGTGGTGGTGCTGGGCCCCAGTGCAGCGCTGACCGCTGCGCTTTTATTTCCGCCCCACATTTTGTCGCCATATTAGACGCCATTTTTGTTTTCGCATTGTCAACACATTGTCATTGGGCGCCAAGACAGCCGGGCAGAGTGAGCGAGAGGGGTGTGCGGCGCACTCGCTCCATCGCCTTATCACCCGTCGCCGCTGGTCGCATTTGCATGCGGTTTTTCTCCTCACAAAATATTGATAAATGCCGCCATTAAACGCGATTAACCATTTGAATTATGTGGCAAAGCCAAATTTTATTGCCAACACAATTCTATGGCCAAACAAATGGCATCATTATTAAAATATATGTACCTTTATTGAGTGTGTGTATGTGTGCGTGTGCGTGTGATAATGCAAAGCGACCATAATTGGGGCGGGCATGAGCTCAAAGCGGGAGCTGTTCATATATTTAAAAATTGTGCTTACAATTTGCGCCGTTTGAATTTCAATGCAACCGCGAAAAATTATTGCCAATTGTTTGTGCGCTGGTCCACTCGGCATCTGCAATAACAACAGCAGCAGCAACAACTACAACAAGAGCAACAAGAGTCACAACAGCAACAGCAACAGCAACAGCAGTAGCAGCTACAACAAAAGCTTTAGAGACTAATGCAATTTTAGTCTAAACAGTCGCCAACAATTTGAATGAATTGCATCAATTGCCGGCCCATTGTGCTGCTAATAAAAAAAAAATCTGAATGAAAGAAGTGCCCGCCCTTGTGCTCGTCTATTGAGTGGGCGTGTCCGGTTGCACGTTGCCTTGCTGCATTATTGTTGTGTGTGTGTGTGTGTGTGTGTGCGTGCTATCTCTCTCCCTCTCTCTCTCTCTCTCACGCTCACTCTGTGGACTGCATTCGCGGGGGTAATAAAATAATTGCAGCGCACGTGTCAAAAATATTCAAAAGGATTAAGTAGCGGCCAAGGCCAGAAGAGAGTGACGAAAAGCCATGGCTCTATCGCGGGGGCACGCGGGGTACTTGGCAGCACTCGGGGTGGCTGTAAATCCAACAGTTTCCTTCGCCGTACACATTGTCCAACTGATTGCATAAATTGTTATGGAATGCCATGGACGAGTACCCATAGAAGGCTCTGAATGTGCCAACGAACAACTCGGCCAGCATTCACATGGTTTTTTCTCGGTGTTTACTTTGGGCAGGAGGCGTGGGGGCAACTGTTGCGGGGGGATTGTTGAGGAGGGATTGTTGCCTGCGAACAAGAACGCCTTCGCTTTTTGTGCATCTATTTTGGACTGGTAAATTGTTTAGGGTATGATGCATATGCGAAGCAATTTGCTTAAGGAGAAACTGGAAACAGATAGGTATATATATTTAAGGACATAAGTAGATGTTTCTAAGAGTAAAAAATATATATATAAATATTCGTAAAATTATATACTGATCAGAATAAAAATACAAAGAATAATTACAAGTATTATTTACATTTTTTTCTGTTTGCTAAGAATCCAGTGTTACTCTTCCATGGCATTGAAAATAAATAAGTATTAATTAATTTGTGTGTTGAAATGAAACTCAATATTATACAATGAAAAATAGTGTAAAAAATTAAAAAAAAAAAATTAAGATGTGTTTGCCTTAATAAGCCTAAAAAGCATCAGGAAATTAATCTTCAAATATTTTACTAATATACATATATTGAAAATAATGATAAAATGCCAAATAGTATATAGTAAATAGTACTTATCGTTTTAATCGGGATAAATGATAGAGTACAGATCTATTGTATGTGGCGTGAAAGTGTTATTCAAAAATCTCTCTCAGCCATTATTTGTGTATTAATATATGACTAAAAGCAATACATGAAATATATTTTTCAGTTCAAGGTCTAGAGCTAAAGCATTTAGACCTACTTTACAAGCATATAATTTATTTTTGTAATTATCATTACCAAATTATTATTCATTTTAGGTTGAATTCTAAGTATTCGATACTCAGCTTAGCGCATACTTGATGAGTTGATCTTACAAATTGTAAAATATTTAATTAAAATTGTCTATTGCTTTATTAGACTCGATATCTTTGAACTGACGCATTGTTATCTAATCGAAAAGTCTTCGAAAATCGATTATAATATAGCATACATACCATACATATACACACATATATTCCCAAGGAGTAATTTGTTCTATATATTCCCCTTTATTTACAGAGTATTCAGAATACGACTTGCCGTACTTTTTGATATTTTCTTGATATGATTCTTTTTTTCTAAGCTCTGGTAGGAATTTATTTTGATTTGCAACAAATTTGCTGCGGCATTGTATATTTTGTGTGTGCGTGTGTGTGTGTATTCTTAACGTTTTATTGCTTTTCACACTCTTCACTCTTCATTCGCCACTTGCCACTTGCCACTCGACTCGAGGCGGTTGAGGGCCCGCCGGGAGGGTTGTCTTTAGCGACTGGAACTGGGCGCTTTGTTTACTTTGTTTGTGGTGTGAATAGCAAATAAGCCGCGACAAATGCGACTCGATCCCATAGTTCTCAGTGGCATTGTGCGGCCGGGATTTCTCTGCAATTTGATAGACCGAAATGCGGCGCGAACCGCAGCTGTAAATACATTTATTCTAATTACAGCACATTCAGCAAACGCTGCAAAATAATTTAAACATTTGCCGCCTCATTAGTTGGCAAAATGCTGGCTGCTGATATCGAAAATAAAATTGCAGCAAAATGCTCGTTAAATGGCAAAATGCATTTGCTGTAATACTCTGTGGCCACAAAACCAATTTGCGCTACAAATTTATACCAGCCAAAGCTTCCTCATCCACCCAGCATATTGGAAAATTAAATGCAATTGCTTTGGCTTTCGCTTTGGCTTTGGCTCTCGTTTACCGTTTCTCGTGTCTGTGGCTGCAAAATTGATTGATTTTGCTGTGACAGCAACAGTAATTGAAAATATTTTGTTAACTATTAGTTTAGTGATATATCCATTCCCATATCCACACCCATAGCGATGCCACCTGGTTACCTGCTTAGCTGTGTGCCTGCGTCAGGCATCCCTTCCTGGGCACATTTCCGTAATTCCCTTCAGCTTCTTACTACAGTGGGCCGCCTCGCGTTTAATCCCACTTCAAGCGAAGCCTCAAGAGGTTCCTCATTCTTTCTTATCTATTGATGCGCCAAAGCGTGTCAGCTGCTTGGCTGTGGGAAGCCGGCACGGAGCAGGGAAGTGGGCTGGCCAAGGGCTGCTTGTGGTTCCATCGTTACAATAACAGAAAAGCCTTTTTACAATGCGCTCCACAGATTTCAATGTATTTTCAACAACTCCAATTCTAAATACCCCGCACATAAATATAGGTGAAAGTTGGCATATTGAATATTTATTTTAAGCAGCAACAACTTCATTGGTCATTGGTATGCTATGCTGCAGGGTATTTTGTAGTCGAGCCATGCCTTGGTGTTCGCTCCCATGTTTTCTGAAACATTTATTTATTTTTTTTTTTAATTCGTTGCAAATTGAATAGACGACAGTGACGATTGCCATATAGCATTATCACCTACACACCCAAAGTTTTGAATAGCTTGTAAGCAATTGGTTCGATTCCTAGTCAGTCCCTCATACCAGAGAGCCTTTCGTTCCCGCCCGAGCTCGTGCTCCCCCTCCGCCATCTATACCATTAGCTTTTGTATTTCGGCTGCGTCGCGTATATCACATTTCCGTTTGTTAGCATTTTTCCGCATTGTATATTCGCATACTGACTCGCACGAGTGTATTCATGTACGAATATGAATAGCAAGAAGTTTTCTGCTCAACTTGATAGCCCCAAACACAAACCCAGCCTGAGCCCCAGCCACGCAACTGAAGCCCTTTCCAACCCAATTCGACTTGCATGCGAAAAAATTGCCATTGTAAATTTTGACTGGGGTTATGCGAGCGACAAGGGTTTTCCCTCTCTCTTTCCCACTCCTCCCCTCCCTGGATGCTGTTGTGTTGATTTGAAGGCAGCTCACGCCCTCCTCAGCTGCCTGCGTTTGTCAATATTTTCCACACGTCTACACAAAAGGTAGAACTAAACTGTGCTCATTGATTTCCTTCTCGAAGCAATGCATTAGCGCTAGTTGTACGATGATTTATAACGGTGCACCAATTTGGATTGCCTAATTTCCTAGGTCTTCATTCGAGAGCCTATGAATAACTCGTGCTTAGGCAAGTGCTCGCATTTTAATGTTATTTTATAAAGATGGGCCTTCTACAAAAAGTTATTATTTCCATAAAAAGCAAATACAGCATCGTTGCATGCATATGTTACACTCTATTTAAGCAAACAAAGGAGGTACTAAGTATTGTTTTAAATGTATTTTGTCCAAGTTCTTCTTCTATTTATTTCTTTCAAGCCTCCAAATATTTCCTCCCAGTCTATAATGCTTAGCTGAACAATCATATACTTCACCAAACTTTATTGGGTTGCACTATTCACCTCCACCAGGTCTGGGCGACTGAAGAAATGTTGCAACTGCCGCCCTTTATATAGGGCGACTTTCACTCAAAGCCTAAGGCTCGCTCAAATGTAGAGCCGGGCGTCAGGTAGAGATCGTTGCAGTCGAGCATAAAATAACCAATGGGAGCACTCTCTTCTGCTTCAAGCAGTCTAGCTTAGTTTTACTCAACTATAAATACCAAATGAGTACTGCAGCACACATATGGACAGATCGAATAATCATCTGTAGTCCTTATTCATCTCTTGTTTTTGTTAGGCAAAGAGAAACAGACTATGAGATAAACAGAGGGACATTTATACAGATAGACAGACATGTGTAAAAAAATTTGCATAAAGTATGAATAATCTCAGTGTCTATAAGAGCAGAGAGGTAGGTCAGTTTATTAACAGTTCAGATCTCGTTTTTCTCTAAAAAAGAGCATTTCTATATTTATGTATATGAAATAGGGATTTCAGTTCTTATTTCTTAAGAAGACCCTGTTTATATCTGACCTTCAAAGCTTATTTTTTCTGTGCAGAATGAATACATATTGTTTTCTTAATCTATCAACTGGAATCAGCGCCTTTGGCCAATTAATTTCCAGAGTCATTCATGGCAACATTTTGTGGCGACTTCTCCCGAAACTGTGCAACTAACTAAACTAAACTGAACTGAACTGAACTGAACTGAACTAAACTGTGAAATTGTTTGCCAACTAAATGTAAAAATAGAGACACTCGACACAGATAAGAACGCAACTTGTTTGCTTAATAAATAAACTTTATATTCATAACTGAAAAAGTTTTGCGGTGTCGGACGCTTAAGCGGCATGAGGCATGTGGCATGCGGCATGCGGCATGCGGCAGCGCAGCGAAACAAATGTGGCCGCTAATTTGCGTGGCAAAAAGTTTTCGTGCGGCGCCCTCGAATGTATGCTATGGAATTTGCGTGGCTGAGGCATGCAGCGGCCCAGCGGAGGCGCCACGAGCAGAGCGCGACGGCATTTCCGCTGGCTGAGCTAGCTGGCTGAGTGCAAGCCGCACAACATAAATTATGCGAGCATCTTCCGCATCAGCTGCTCCGCGCTATCTGCGCCGTGGCCGCTAATCACAAAAGTTTTCGCCAATGCGTTTCTGCTACCTTCAATTGCCACTCGAGGAAACTTTGGCGCTGAGAAACGGAGAGCGAGAGAGAGAGAGAGAGAGAGCGGGAGGCAAAAGGGTTAAGCAGAGTTGGCGAAAGTCTCGGGATCCAAAGTTTCTGCAGCGCTGATTAACGAGACATAATTATTTTTGCATTAAGCGGCGGCTAATAGGCCGTGTAATACCAAAGTTTGTTTTTGCCCTTAGATCAGCTCATCAGACCATCGAAAAGTAGGGGGGAAAATGTAGAGACACTCGAAGATAATGAAAGTGCATTCAGGTGGCAAAAGTCAGAGACAGGTCGAGTGCTAACATTTTTCCATTATCCGATGTGCCACATTCTTTGCTCGCATAAAAACCAATTTCAATCCAAATAAATAAATACGAAAATTTAATGCTCTATAATATATTCATGGAGCTGATCTCTAGAGTGGGCAGAATTTGTCTGATATTGTATATGAACTGAAATAGAACCTGCATGGGAAACTAGCTCTGGAACCCAAATGTATTATAATTTACTATATTATATATAGGATACAGTAGTAGCCTCTTCTCGCCACATACCCTCTTGAAGAGTATCAATATGCCTGGGCCTTGGCAGGAGGCAGCCTGGAAAAATGCAACCTTTGAGTGCCTGCAGCGAATTGTCTGCTGTTCTATGGTTGGCCAACGCAGCCAGTGTCTGCCTTGATGAGAAAACTGTTCCGAAGCGGAGGGTTAAAAGCTGAAATCGTTTCGAGCCAGCTCAGCCAGTGACAGTAACAGCGACAACCATAGCCGGAGCCAGAGCCAGAGCCACAGCACGATAGCTTGACAACGGAAAGTGTGATTATATTTTCATTTTCAATTTTTTACGGCCAATTAATTTGGCAATTGACGCTTCGCTGGGCGTCTGCGACCGCCCAGATATACGTATATACACGCTGCATATAGAGCTGTGGAGGGAGTCTCGCCGCTCGTTGTTGCAAATTGAGTTGTGTGGCAAGAATAAGAAAAGTCTATTATAGTGGCTGCAAAAAGCTGCCTGCCAGCTATTTGGACGCTGCATTGTCTGCCCCGGACAGAATATGAAAGTGCTTTTGTGGGCGACTTTTGTTGGGGGCGCCCTACCTAATCCCTCTTCCCCCTTGCCGACAATGTCATCCAATTTGCATTAAGATCTGCCATTGAAAATTAGAAAATTCACTCGGCTGCAAGTGTTATTGCTAATGGCAAATGGAAAATGGCAAATGGCAAATGGAATTTACCTTGGTGAAATTGAAAGACTTATTTTTAATGCACTTATGCATCAGTTGCATAGATTTATTTAGGGATTACACAAGAAAGAAATTACTACATATAACTATTACATTTCGGAGACATCGGAGAACGAATTGGCTGGGGTCGCTACATCGGTCAGTCGGTCGGGGTAGGGATTGGCACATGGTTTCCTCTGCTTAGTTATCGCTAACAATCAGAACATCCTCCACTTGCACGTTGGGCAGCTCCAACAGCAGCTGCTCGTTCTCGATGCGGCGATCCAGGGGGAAGCCGAGAGGACGGTTGTCCATTATGGAAGCTACGCTCACGCCCATAACGCCATCCAGGCGCTTCATGCGAATTGGCAGATCGCGTTCCAGGCGCTCGACGGGTGAGGCAATCGCTAGCAACTGCATGGGCAGACCCTCGGGGCGGCCACGGGGCAACAGCAAGCGCTGAGGGAAGCTGCCGTTCTCGCCAACCAGATCGCTTACAATCAGCTGATCCTGCTGATCGCGCAGAGCAGTCATCACACGACGGTAGATCTCGCTGTAGGGCGTGGCATCACGGGTCGTCCAAGCAATGTTCGTCGAGCGGTACTGAATGCGGTTGCGGCCGCTCTGCAGTTGGGTATTGATGGCATCCAGGAGCACAAAGTCCGAGCGGCGCTGCTCCAGGGGCAGCTCACGGCCATTCACATCCTGGCGAGGTCCCAAAAACAGGCGAATGATCACATCCTGTGGGCCGTTTGCGTTTATGTCCATGTCAATGGTGAAGGGCTTGTTGTTCAGACGACGTTGGCGCACCATCATTTGCGACTGCAGAGGCTGATCGACCAGGTTGGTCACATCAATGTCGCTGTCCTCGATGCGAGTGCGCAGTTTGTCCACACGCAGACTGTTGATGACGACATCCTGCAAGTCCAGGTTCTCACGATTATAGACGCCCAACTGCTGCTCGCGTATGTCATCCACAATGCCGATAATTCTGCGTAGAGTGTGCAGCAGCACGCGGTCACCCATGCTGATGCCCAGGCCAGAGCGATCCATGCGCACAGTGTTGTCCTGGAGCAGCTCACGCAATATGCGCAGGATTCCAATGTCACCAACGCGACCGATGAGAACATCGCCAATGACACGCTCCAAGCGAAGCTGCTCGTCGATTTCCTGCACGCCAGATCTACGGATGTTGCCATTGCTAATCTCTCGGATCACAAGGCCCATCACCTGCTGCAGACGACCCTCGATGGCATTGATTTGCTCAAGCAGAACTCGATTGCGACGGGAGTCCAGGCGCATGTCGTTCAAGCGCATGGCATAGCGTTGAGCTTGATCAGCTATGTTCAGGCGGGACTTGCCGATCAGATTCGACTCATCATTGACTCGCAGAGCAATGCGTTCCTGGTTCAGGCGAGCCAGCAGCTGGCGGAGAGTTTGCAATAGAACCTCGCTGCGTCGAGTCGCGGCAACATCCAAAGTGTCGACCAAGCTGCGTCGGTAGCGGTGTCCCTGCTCCACGTTCAGTTGCTGTCCCAGCTCTTGGCGCTGGCGATTGCGACGCAGCATCTCGATGATCTCGTCATCGCTGAGCTCGCTTAGACGGTTGTCGCTGCGGATCAGACGCATAATGTCCTCAACTTTCATTGTATCCTCGCCGTCAACGCGACGACCCTCTGCAATTGTGTTCACACGACGCGGAGTCATATTTTCCATTTGTTGGTTAACGCGACGTCTGTTGATGTGCACCAATCGCTCGTCATCACGACGCACAGCTTGGAGGTTGTCAGCTCCAGAGCGGATGTTTTCGTCCTGGCGGTCAACACGAAGAAAGCGTTCCTGTTGCTTCTGCTCCTCGCGGTCGCGGTTGCGACGCATCATCTCACTGATGTCGTCATTATTAACCTGGCCCAGGCGGTTGTCTCCGCGTATCGACTGCATAATGTCAATGTTCCTCCAGGTGTCAACGTCTCCAACACGACGGCCCTCGCTCACGCGGTCGCCACGTACAATGCCCATGAAGCGTTCCTGTTCAGTTTGGTCCTTACGCTGACGGGTGCGGTGCAGCACGTTAAGGATCTCCTCGTCGCTCATTTTCTTCAGGCGGTTATCACGGCGAATCAGCTGCAGAATGTCCTCATCCTGTATGGCGCCCATGCGACGGCCTTCTCCAATCAAGTTCTCATTTGTTTGACCCAGGCGGCGTTTATTGACGTACACCAGGCGCTCATCATTACGAGGAACGGAATCCAAGTTATCGGTAAGGTCTTGCAGGTTATCCTCAATCAAGTTTCTGCGCTTGCCAGTCAGCTCTTGATCCACACGGCGGCCCTCACTCAATCGCTCGCCACGAACAAAGCCCCAACGGCGCGACTGCAGCTGCTCATCCTCAAAGTCGATGCGGTTCAGGTTCTGGCGACGACGACCGACATGCACCAAGCGATCGCTGCGAGCGTCCACGGTGGGCAAATCGTTGATGTCATTAGTCGAGGTGCGCTCCTCCCAGTTACCTCCGAGCATACGTCTGAGGCCCTGACCTATGTTACGCAGCAGAGGAACGCGATTGCCAACCAGTTGGTTTCTGAACGGCGTCTCTTCTTCGTCATCATTGTCACGCTGGTTGCCATAGATGTCATTGTAACGCTGGTTGCCATAGATGTCTTCATCTTCGTTCAGCTGTTGGCCCATGCGCCGGCGGTTGATTCCCAGAATGCGATCCTCATCTTCCAATTCGATGTTCCTATCCAAAACGTTGTTGGTCAGTTGGCGGACGTTCGAGTTGTCCTCGAGCAAAGCCAGTTCTTGGATTAGACTCTGCATAAAATTGCGCATGCCGATGTCCTCAGTGAGCAGCGACATATCCTGATCGTCCTGAATATTCTGAACGGGCAACACCACACGGTTCTGGTTCTGCTGCCACATCTGTTGCTTACGCAGTGCCAGTTGCAAGTGCAGATCGCGCCAGGGCATGACCATTCGCATCACAGGATTCATCTGACGGATTCGCTGGCCTAGACCGATCACATCCACGAATGCGGGCCGAGGGCTGCTCTCGATCTCTGCGTGCACACGCTGGACGCGCTCCAATGTCTGCTGGTCCAGATATAACTCGGGCAATATCTCCTGCACAGCAGGAACGATTAGCGCTTGGGTGTCCTCGCGATCGCGGATAGCTAGTGTTAAGGCATTGATGAGCAGCACAGGATTAACGTTGCGTCGCAGATAGACGACATTACGCTCCAAGGTCTCAAAGTCAATGGCGCGCACCAGCAGGCGGTAGATGCCGCGCAGTTGCTGAACATGCTCCACATTGCGAATGCTATAGACCTCGCGCTCATCCAGGAGACGACGCTGACGATCCAAGTCGATTACGCGCTGCATTTCCCTATCGATGCCACCGCGATAGCGCTCTGGGTTGATAATAAGGCCCTGGTCCAGCTCAATAAGATCATTCTGCTCCAAGGGTTGTTGAACACGTTGCACAATGTCTAGAATAAACTTCTGGCGCAGCAAGTCCTCCCTGGACATGCGCACGATGCGCTGATCAACTGCGGAATAATTGAGATCATTTGCAATTAACGCTTGACTCCCGCTGGGCCACTTACCACTGCCAATGTCTCTCTGATAGTCGCGCTGGACAATGCGACCAGCGGACACCGTGCCAAGCACACAGACTACCAGCACAAGAAATTTATTCATCTTGTAAGTAGCAACTTCCTTGCAAACCAGAAGATGACTGCATTTTCAGCTGATCTCCACGGCGAATTTATACCCATTCTTATCGCCACGTCTAGGCCTAATTGAATATTTTGAGCATTCGATCTGAACTGGCAACGAAATCCTTATCAGTGCAATTCCAGGGTATATATTATGCAATTACTTATAGACGGGTCTTCCAGCTAGTTCGAAGTCGAAGCCAAAGGTCGCCAGATTGCACACTGACTGCACTGACGCTGCATTCTTTGGGTTGATTGGCTGCCGGTGCAGATAACGGGTCAGCTGAAGATGCTGCTTAATTAGTCCATTGCCCCATTGTTTGCTGCCTTTGTTTCGTCAATAGATAGAATTTCGCTACCACGCAGACTGCGAGCTATCTGCACATGTTTAAAATTACCGGACTTGGCAGTATTATTTACACAAACAAAACACATGCTATGTATGCTCACCTATAATATTGCTTAATCAGGTGTGATAATTCAGGTGTGTTATCTTCAAGTAATATTGCATCTGGCACATTTCAATTCAAACAAGTGTGAATTTGACAAACTGCACCATACACTTAATAATTTTATTGCTCTAGCTCCGCGCTCTCAGATACATGCATACATACATATGTATGTATGTATAGTTTTCGCTAATCGTTTCTAGATATTAAACTTTTTAACTTCGGACGATAGAGGCTATCTGATTTATCACGTCTCCATGGGCTTATGTACTAAATATTTAGTTTTTGGTTATATACGCGAAATTCAAGCACCTCGAGCATTTGTTCTTGCACCATTTACAGTTTTGAATGGCCAATTGGTTTGCGTTCATGCCGACAGACCAAAATACAATATACCACGATACACAATGTACAAAATCAATACACTCTTTATATTCAGCAAGCGAGTATTAAGCTGGAATATTAACTAACATTAGCATATTAGCTAAGTCAAGTAATTTAATACACAGGCTTTATATTTGAAGTGTTAGCTTGATCAATTGCACGATCTGTTTTGATTCTAATAGGGATGTGCGTGAGTGATTAGTCACCAATATATCGATATGTGGCAATTAACGATATACGTTTATATCCTGCCAGCTTTTGATTACTTGAAGTGCTCGCAATTGTCAATTTAAATTGTGTATTCAAAAGTTTAAAGTACATAGAGAAATGTATTCATACAATTTTTCTTAGAATACAGAATATGCAGTTAAGCTCTACATATGTATACTTTTAGCATCATCTGAATAACAAACATCTAAAGCAGCTAAGTCTCTAAGAGCATGTGCATGTGTGGGTGTGTGTGTGCGCTCGCATATTTCATTACGTTGCGTACATACAATACGTAATAGTGCAGCTCGTAGCATCCGAGCAGCTGTAACGCGGGCTGCATTGTGGGGTCGAGGCCATTGTTGTGATTGGGACAACCGAGTGATTGGCGATTGTGAAAGGATTCTGTCAGCTCTGAAGGGGCGATTGCAATTTTTCTATTCACATTTAAATTGGCAATTCGTTTGGCCGTGGCTTTTGTGTGTTGACAGTCACTTTTTAGTTCTTTTTATGTTGAGCTTTCCTTCTTTTTGGATGCGCTGCGTTGCGACAATTTGCAACGTGCCTGGCATGCAACGGAAGTGAACGCGCTACGTGGGTGCCACAATGCTGGGACTAAACTGTTGGCATTGTTGCCGCTGCTGTTGCTGCCTTTTCTAATGTAATTGCAATTGTTTGCCGGGCTGCCAAATGGTCAGCAGCTTTGATTTGGCCTTTGCAGCTGCACTTTTTCAACTTTTTGCAGCACGAAGCTGAAGGCTCAGCATTTTTATGCATGCCAGGCGCATTTGTGCGCCATTAATTGCTTCTTTATGCTCAGTTGCTGCTCTTGCTATTGCTGCTGCTGCTCTTGCTGCTGCTGCTTCAGCTGCATGTTCAGCAATTATGCAGCGACAATTTTGCATTAATTGCTCCTTTGTGCTGCTGGCCAGCAGCCCAGCCCTGCGTGCCGACTGGCCGACTGGCCGACTGTGTGGACAGCGTGCCTACAGTAAAAAAGCCAACTAAAAAAGGAGCCTGGCATTGTGGCGAATGCATTTGCAGCTCCAGCTCTCGCGCTCTGAATGCCGCTGCTCAGTGCTCGGTTTAATTGCTGACAGGCTCATTTGCCGGAGCACAGGCTCCGGGCATAACTTTTATATGCAGTCCTGTCCAGTCCTGTCCTGTCCATGGGCCATTTCATTAATGCAGTATGACAGCTCTTTATCGCGCTTTTTGTTATTGAGAAAATAATTTGTGAAACGAAATGTCATTTATTCTGCAGGGTAATTTCGTATTGTTATTGTTTTTACTCTATTTGTGCACGAATTTCGAATTTTAAGACCAAGTCCATACCATATTCCAGCGTGAATATCAGTATGCATAAGACATTGTCATCTATGATTCCACTTAAAGCACTCGGAGGCAGCCCCATTGGCATGCGATAAGCTGTGCATATCCTTCGCACTGAAGTGGGAATGTCAAGGCATCAGTATCTCTGGCTGTCGTCATCCTTGCCATCCAGCCTGCTGTCAAGCAAATGAGGTATAAGCCGGCTGGAGGGGGGCTGTGGTGGTTGGTTTCGCCTCGTTTCGCCTCTGCGTCTCGCCTTGACTTAAATGCGATTTAATGCCTTTTTTGTTTGTCTTCCATGCGTCGGATATCCGTTGACGCAGTGGGCGTGATAAACCACAGTGAGAGTAGCAGAGCAGAGTAGAAGAAGGCGAGGAATTCGAAGCAGGAGCAGGAGCCGGAGCAGCCTTGTCTGACGGCTTCATTCTCTCGTCCCCATGCCGTGGTGCGTGCCGCGACTGGGTCGCTAATTTGCTTGGCGTTTTTTATGTCTCATCTTCGCCTTGGCGTCTTAATCTTATATCCTTTTTTTGGCTGGCTTGGCACTTAAAAAATGTAGTCCTTTGTTGGGCCGATAAAACTGCTTACAAATGCTTAAAAAATTAAAATTTATTACACGCGATTATGTGCCACACTGGCAGCAGCTGCCAGTAGCAAAAGGCGAAAGCTTAGAAGTCAAGTCCCTACAAGCTTTCACTGCCACTCCCCCTGCCACTGCCCCTCCCCCAGTCGCAAGCACAAGAGATGCAAATGGAGTGCCATCTTTTTCGGTTCGCCATATTTCCGGCCAGTGGACATTGCCCAATTGATTCATGACCCCACAATATCCTCTGCGTAATGGGTAATGGGCAATGGGCAATGGGCAATGGGCAATGGCCGAGGCTACCTTAAAGCGCCAACTTCAGCAAAATAATAACAAGCGGCAAAAAGTAAATATCAATATACTACTTCATAGTAATAATGAAGCGCCGGGGCCAAAGAAAAGTGCCACGCCAACGCATGGCAAAAAGAAAATATTTCTTTTTATCGAAGCGGATGTGAGTGTGCCAGGAATGAAATAGCAGAAGAGACAGAAAATAGAAAAATGAGAAAGGGCGAAAGGCAAAGGACGAAGGACGTGGGTAAGGGTGACGTCGTTCCAAATAAATAAAACAAAAATTTGTACTACACTGCGGGCTGTGTGCGCGGGGAGGGGGAGAGTTATCTGAGCTACTACTACTCCCACTGCGGCCTTTGTCACCTCTTCATGCACGCCCACAGAGAGCAGGATGGTTCGCCCTTCCACTCCCCACTACCCACTCCCCCCTCTCCTCTCTCCCATCTCTTTCTGGCAACCGCATAGAGCAAATCAAACAACTTTCATTTCACACGTTTTTCGTTTGTCCTTTGCGCGCTCCACTCGCAGTTTTTGTTTGCCTTGAAACAAGTGACTTGAGAGAATGAAATTGAAAGAGCTCCTCAAGTGTGAGTAGTGGCTGTGCGTGTGTGTGTGTATTGGTATTGGCATTTGGCATTTGGCATGAGTGCACGTGTCCTGCGCGTGTCTGCTAGTTTTGATAGCCATTGACTCCTGCCGAGGAGGGCTGTAAGTAGTTGACCCGTTAAATTTTGATAATTGATTTGCCAGCCATTGTTGTCTCTGGCTGCTGGCTGAGGGAATCCGCAAACATCTTATGCGAGAGCAATACGGAATATTTATTGTTTTCATTTCCTCGGTAGCTCATAATCCATCAGTTCTAGGCAAGAGAGCGTTGCATACATCTAGGCTACGCCCAACCAAGTGTTAACTAATTATTTACTTGAGCATGGCTATCGCTATATCACTTAATTACCAGATCTTTGGCGCTCGCCTGCAGATTGACAAGCTCATTCAAGAAATGCCCTCGTCTGGCTTCCGGTCTGGTCCATTCTGTTCTGTTCTGCTCTATTCTCTGGCTGGGGGCTTATTGTCCTCAGCGCCTTGTGGGCTGGCTGGCAACTTCATTGGGCAAATATTTTTGTAGCATTTCGTAGTGTTTCGCACAAGTGATTTGCACTGTGACTGTGAATGTGACTGTGACTCGACTCGGGTGAGGTCAAATACAAATAGAGAGGGACTGTCTTTATTGCCGGGTCTCTGGGTCTCGGACCAGGACACTATAAAAACGACCTTGGGGCAACAAAAGGCAGCCAGACGTGAGCTCTCATTCGCTTTTGATCTGTCTCTTTGTGTGTGTGTGTGTATCCCTGTGTGTGTGCAGACAATCAGCGCACGACTTTTGGCTGCCGGGTTGGAGTTGCCAGGCCGAGGGTGGGGGCTGCACTGGTGGGGGGTTTTGCTCTGTGGGCAGACGTCGCGCGTTCGCTTTCTTATCAGGACTTTTGCTGCGCTGCAGCGTGGCATTTGTGTGAGTTTTATGTGCGGCTTTCGAGCTGGTTATGATGCTGTCGCAATTGCCATTCGGCGCGCCGCCCTGGCCACCCCCGTTGCTGGCAACTGCGGGCCGCTTCTTTGTTTTGGCTGTCAGCTGAAAAGGTGTCAATTGTTTTTTAGATGGGCTAGCGAGTGAGCGCTGCTTTCCGCAACGCAACGCAGCGCCGCGCCGTGCCACGCCTCATCGCTCAACTCTCACAGTCCGTTGCATAAACAAGTGGGCGTAGTGAATCCCATTAAGCATTAAGAGTTGAGAGTGTTGAGCGTTGAGCAACCCCCTCGGTACAGTAGACAACCCCTCGAGCGGCCGGCAATTTAAACTAATAATCAACGCATCAGCAAACATTGTCGTTATTATTCACGCGCCTGTGGCGCCCCCTGGCGGTTGACTGCTGACAGATTGCCTGGCTGGTCGGGTGGTTGGCACTCGGGATAGGGATTGGTGTTGGTGTTGCTGCTGTTGCCTGTGTGTGGGTCTTACAAGTGTATTCATCAATCAGAGGGGCGTGAGCTATTTAAAAATCATTTATTCGTTTACAGTTACAATTTGCCTTTCGTTTTGTATCACATTAAAATATAGATTTTATATATACGCATATATATTACACAAGATCGGGCCAACAATATATATTATATATTTATAGATAAAGCACTAAGAACTTAGAAGCAATTAAGACTATGTGTCTAAATTATAGATTTGGGTTTGTGGTAACTGAACTGAAGCTGTCTTAAAAATTGTTCAACCTATTGATTCCCTGGGCTCTTCATTGAAAATCGATTGATTGCATATACATCGGTATACATCGGCTTACCCAAAGTCAGTTGCATCTATTCAAGAATATACTCGAGTGCCAGTTTGATAGGAACAATTTGACTTTTATTTATTTCGGTTTCCGCTCAAAATTCTGCTTTGGTTTTCTTGGTGTGTTTCGTTTTGGATAGCATATCCGATATTATATATATTTGTGTGTTGTTTATATACATATGTAGCTAAGTACCACATAACCAAAGGGAATGGTCGTAGACGTAATCAGGGAGGGGGAAACAGAAACACGCAACGTAAAACAGAAACACACAAAGATTCAGCTAATACTAGGGTCCTACATAGGTAAGTGGGCAGCTCTGAAGGCTGCTACCAGTTGGGGTGGGGCGGGGTGCAAGGGGTCGCTGCGAATGCTCCAAGTCTAGACCGCATGCTCCGCAGCGGCAGCGCCGTAGCGCAGGGGAGTCGGTCAAATAATGTTGGGCGGCGTCGTGGCCAGCGCTGGGACGACGGCGACGGGCGAGGACTTGGATGACTTGACACAGCCGTAGGAGGAGATGCCTGTGCCGCTGCTGCTGGGCGGCGAGGGCGGAGTATCGGGGCTGATCAGCGGCAAGTAGCGCCAGGGATGATAGATGCTGCCGGCGTACATCGCCTGCAGACGCGCCTGCAGGTCCAGCGCCAGTGTTGGGTCCAGCGGATAGTGCGCCAGCCCCGGGAAGCCGCCGGGCACGCGCGGCAGCGACAGCTCCAGCGGGGACCCGAAGCCATACTTGGCGGCCAGCGAGGTGGGCGAATGCGAATGGGAGTGCGAGACGGCGGCAGCGGCAGCGGCAGCAGCCACTGCGCTCAGCTGCGCATGGTGATGGTGGGCGTGGGCGTGGGCATGGGCGGGATGCGGGTGTGGATGATGCGGATGGTGGTGATGATGCGGCAGGCCCTGTGCATGTGGCGAGTGCTGCGGCTGGACTGGCTCCTTGCCCAGCTGGCCAGCGACCGTCAGTCCAGCGTTGTTGCCTGAGCCTCCGCCTGCGCCTCCGCCCCCACTGCCACCCGGCACCGGGGACTTGTTGAGCGTCTTGGGCTTGCGTCGAGGCCGATACTTGTAGTCGGGGTGCTCTTTCATGTGCAGCGCGCTGTAAATTGAGTAAATGTTGAAACATTGATCAAAGATCGGGCCACGGCGGATCGATATTAAAGCGATTCAACGATCACGATGATATCACAAAGTCAATCTGTTGCCCAGTTCCCTCGGCCATAAAATCGAAGCCGCACAATACAGACAAGACAATTACTTGACTAAGAGATAATGTGTAGTTTTCGAAAATGTGAGTATTACGCGACTATAATATACTCTGTAATTTTCAAGAGTATTTTGAAAGTATAGTAGTTAATAAGTTATGGAGAGTTTAATAGTTACTCAGTAATTTTCAAAAGTATTTTAAGAGTATTTAGAGTATAATAGTTGATGGAATGAGTATAGTAGATTATGAGAGTAGAGTTATAATAGATTATGGATGTCAAACATCGCATATAACAATTATGTAATTAAGATGTACTCTATATATTTTAGGAGCATAATTAAGGGAATAAGAGAACGCATAGAGTGAATTTGAAAGTATTAAAGATCACTAGAATCTAGCATAAGATTCGTATTAAAGAAATTTGAATACTTCCTCTTTGTATGCGAATTAGTATTGCATCTAAGATTGAATATTAAATGAATAGAAATTATTTGAGGAAATATGTATATGTGAAACACTCTATCACGTCCAGCTCGTACAGGGTATATTGACTGAAGCCAAAACCCTTCCATAAAACCCTTCCTGCAACACTGAATGCTTATCTGATTCCATTTAGCAAGGCAGTGCTTCTAAAGTTCTCGAGCTCTGTAAGAGTTCCCAGGTGCAACAATGCGCAATTGTTGACATTTGTTTGACTAACGATGAATGCTGATAAAAGGTGTGTATTATGGTGGTGTTGTTGTTATTGTTGTTGTAGTTGTTGCTGTTGTTGTCACTTTTGCTTTCTTTGCCTTGGCTTTGTTGCAGTTCCCATACCCTAATTGGTCAGCCCTGTTATGTTATCTCTGCCCGAAAAATAAGTGAAAGAAGTAAATTTAAAAGTGGAAATCGAAATTGAAATCGAAATTGAAATTGAAATGATATGCGAGTGTGCCGTGCGTTATCGACGCGTCGCCTCGCACATTGGCAAATATTTGAACAGCATTTCTTGTTTTCGAGCGCGATGGTTGTCTTTTATTTATATATGTACATATACATACACATACATATGATATTTATATATGACTTCGGCTGCCTTAACCAAAAAGTTAGAATGGCCATTAGGTTAAGCCCCAGGCAGCTCGTTCTGCTCAGGCGGCTCATTAATTATTGTCAGTTAACATTTACACAGCCAATACAATCAATAAAAGGACTTAGACAGTGCAAACATTGCTCACTTATCAGACTCTCTACTCGTATATATGTATATCGAATGCAAAATGCAGAGGCCCATTAAAAGTATCTATAGAGCTGTAGTTGTTTGCCCAAGATATGCCAATCGAGTGCGGACCGACGCAGAGCTCCAAATGCTACTCAATGCCACTTTGGAGCCCCACAATAGCTGCCCATTGTCTTAGCTAATCGCTCAAATTGTAACCAGACAACAAACCCACTTGCACGCACGCACACACACACAAACGCACACACATATACATGCATACTCACTCACCGTAAACGCTTGGCCTCATCAATGAATGGACGCTTCTGTGATTCGGTGAGCAACTTCCATTCGGCACCCAAACGCTTCGATATCTCTGAATTGTGCATTTTGGGATTGTCCTGCGCCATTTTGCGTCGCTGGCCCCGGGACCACACCATGAACGCGTTCATTGGTCGCTTAATGTGGTCATGATGCGAACTGCCATTCGAGTTGGAGCTGTGTTGTTGTTGTTGTGGCTGTTGTTGCTGCTGCTGTTGCAACTGCTGCTGCTGTAGTTTAGGCACCGCTGGAGGCGGTGGTGGCGGCGGAGTTGTGGCCGCTCCGATTGTCGTTGGCGGTGAGAGGCTGCTGCTGTGGTGACTGTGACTGCTGCTGCCACTGCTCGTGTAGCCATTGCTGTTGTGGTTGTGACTGTGGTTGTGGCTGTGACTGTGGCTGTGATTGCGGTGCAGCAGCGCCGAGATGCTCGTCATGGCTGTGCACTGGGGCTCTGGAGCTGGTTGCGTCAGGTGAGTGGCCCGATTGCCGGCTGCCGGGTTGTCCAGGGACTCCACTGCGGTGCACTGACCGTTTCCCCTGTGTCTCTATGCGCAGAGATGTGCTGGAATGCTGGAATGCAAACGGTAATGGAGTTCAATAGATATGCTTTGTTCGTGCCGTGGCATCGCATCGCTTTGCAACGCAAAGTGGCAGACCTGGACTGTGTGTGTGTTCAGTTTTGTTTTGGGGATTGGCGAGGGGCTACTTCAATAGATTCCGTCACAAAATGCGAGGAGGGTTAAAGCTGGGCATGAGTAAGCGCTCAGGGAAAATAATAATATCAAAGTCGAGCTATATATTAGAGGCGAAGCTTAGTACTTTTTAAATAATATTCATGGATACTCAAGACAGGAAACTCCATTGGCAACCCCTTTTTATGATGTGTTTACAGACCAACTGTGAATCATACAATAATAAACAAATATTTGGAGACTAGTAGTTTTTATCAGATACAACTAAGCAAATAGAGATAACATTAATTATTTAAAATTCAATTAAATAACAATTTTCATAAGATGTTTAAAGGAAGAACCCTGTGATTCTAAGAACCGATAAGTGTTAGCTGGATTTTCTAAGCGACTTACTCTTAAAGACTTCAAAACAATTTTGATTATTATTTATTATCTATTTTCATCATATAGTTCCAATATTTTTGAATTTAGTGAAGTGCCGGACCTACTGAGGAAATTTATCTTAATAAATATAAAATCTGATATTTCCTTATGATAATATATGTTATTATTATTTTTTAAATAATATAATTAGGAATTAGAGAAGAGTGGATAAGTATTTTAGATGCCAAATAATATTGTTTATTAATTTATTTAATTATTGTATTTTCGATATTTTAAAAGTTACTGAAGATATATAAATATATATGAGAGCATATTATTATTATTATATATTTTTCAAAAATTAAATTAGATTAAAAGATCAGTAAACATGTGAGTGCAGATCTTAGTATTAGTATAATTATTAGTACTAGTATTAGTATTATATTGAACACACCAACACCTTGACCCCTTTCTAGTATTGACTTAAAAACTCAAATTGATAGATTCCACAAAATCGAGTAATTGATATGTGTGGGTAAATAGAAACTCAATCGGTCAATCAAGCAATGTTCAAATACACATGTCAAGTGAGTCATGTGAAGCTCCCTTATCTTTCGCTGATACCCATGAATGCTCACCTTTTGTACAGTTGCGGATTTGTAGCCGTAATCCCGGGAAGGGTTAACTCTTAAGCTCGTTCAACAACACTGCTGTTAGCAATCAATGTTAAGTTTGTCAACACTTCTGATCAGTGATCTTTTGGGATATGCAGCACTAAATGTTATAATTGATTTGCATGATTTGCTTTGTGTTTTATTCAAGTTTCAATTGCGATCTAAACACTGCGGATAAGTTGGCACTTGATAAGCGCTTTTGTGCGGCGCTCGAAGCTTCGCTTCCTTTTCAAACTGAACTAACCCCGAGCCGAGTGCGTTGCCGGAGCCGGTGCGTCCGTGTCGAGTGCGCGACAGTTTTGATTTGAACCACATATTCTATGGACTAAGGGCACACTCTATGGATGGCATTCGAAAACTTGCGACAGTTGGCGGAACAAAAACGGGAAAAGCGGCAAACAAAAACTGAAAGCAACTCAACTACGAGCGTGTGTCTGTGTATGAGTGTTAGTGTGTGCCTGTGTGTGTGTGTGTGTGTGTATGTGCGGGGGTAAATTTGTTATTGTAGTGGTTGCACGTTGGCTGCTCGCTCTTTGCGCCACAGGAGCGAGCAAGAGCCAATTAGCGTGCGACAAAGAGCGAACGAGCAGCAGGCACACAGCCAGACAGAGCAAGAGAGCGAGAGAGAGAGAGAGAGAGAGGGAGATAGAACGAGAGAGTGCACGACGGGTGTTTGTAGAGTTCATTGTTGCTCGTGTTATTGTTGTTGTTACTATTTTTTGGTGCTCGTCGTCGCAGCTCGGAGGACGCGAAGACGGCGCTGGCATCGCCAACGCGGCGGCTAAGTGATAAAAAGTTGCTGCCTCTGCTGCTGCTAGCTGCTCGCTTCTCGCTGCTCGCTGCTCACGTTTCTTACCTTCTGCATTTTGCATTTGTGTTTGTATTTGCATTTGTTTTTGTGTTTGCTCGCGCTGTCAATAACTGTCTTATGAGGCCTGTTTCTTTCTTTTTTTTGTGTTGACCAATTGTTTGTCCTGCTTGGTCGCTCGCTCCAGGTCCGTTTACTCTCTGTGCTTCCCTTGAGGTAAGATTCGTGTATTATCATACAGCATATCATAATCGCAAACAGAGAATCCAGTTGCTTATCGAAATTCGGCCGACTCCTTGTTTGCGCCCACAATCGATCGTAAGTGCGATCAGAGTGCAAACACACGATTATCTTGTATCGTATATTCCGTCTGTATGTGTGCAATCGTAGCTGCACTCCGATACCCTTTGACTTCCATTGTTTAGGGAGGGGAGTCGCCGGCTCAGCGGCCCTTCCCGTTTGCTGCGTGCTCCACAGGAAATTCGTCATCCAAATACCATTATTTTCCACATAATTGAAGTCGTAAAATATAACAAATTTGTTATGCTTCGATTCGCGATTGGGGTCTTATAAAAGAACGCCTTTTATGGAGTAGTTTTGTTCCAGGAAATTAGAGCTCAGAGCAGGGCTCAAAACATGTTTGTTTTGAGATTCTCCACTTGATGTACGTTTGGCGCCAAAAGTGACGGAAATTTCAAACAAGTTTTCCCTCTGCAGCCTGGCGCATGCGTCGCTCTCCAAGGCGCTGGACTCGCTGTGTAGAGTTTTTCGCTAGCAAAAGGGCGGCAGGGGCGGGGAGCAGACGCCCCCACAGCCCTCGCGACATTAAAAATGGCAGCGCTATGAACTGTTGCCCACCCACCTCCGGCCACCCCCACACAGCTCCAACCCAACCCCACCCCACCCCTTGGCGCCTTTGTGCGGCTACGTTGCGCGCATGTCGACGCTCGCCTGGCGCTTCGGCCAATGACATAGACAATGCTCCGGAGGAGTGGGAGCTGTGGATGGCGCTGCGGCTGCTTAGACGCGTTCTCAATGGTGACGGCTTTTTTATCGTTTTTGTTTTGCATGCGAGCTGAATGCATTTTATTGGCCAAGGCGCAGGGCCAAGACAATGGGCAGCAACTGGTGGCCGTAGTTTTGTTTGACTTCTGCTGCTCCTCGACCCCTGCCACTCGCTCGACTGTTACTGCTGCTGCTGCCGCTGCTGCTAGTGCTGCAGCTGCTCAGTTCTGGCAAGTGTTATCGTGTCCTGGCACACACTATGCCAGCTACCATTTGTTCTCGCATAATGGACATTATGGCTGCTCTATTATGCCCGGCATCAGGACAATGAGCAGAGCGTCGTTCAATTCCGCCAACTAACATTGCGCCACTTGGACACCCGGACCCGGCCAGAACTTTGCCGGCTGCATGATTGCCATAATTTTGGGTATTTTTGAAGAGCTTTCTGTGACATTTGGCCAGCCAGTCCCTCGGCTGCTTCGCCTGAGCCGAGCCTCCGCTCATTGTCCACGGACTGCGCATTGTTTGGCTGTGCTTCAGCTGCAATAATTTATGGGGAGTCGTCGACAACGTCGCCATCACCTTCATCACCTCCATCGTCTCCATCGTGGCCATCGTTACCGCAACGCCCGCAATTTCCATGTGCGGCCGAAAGTTTTTTTAGCCCCCAAATGGAAATGTGGCTCGCTAATCGTGATTTGTGTTTTAAGTGAGCGCAGGGAAACCACTGCAAAAAGCGAAGGCTGAGTGCTGCAGCGACCATCGAAGTGTGCGTGGCAGCTGGCCAAAAGGAAATTATCTCAATGCGACAAGTTGAATGAGATGAAATTTGGATGGAATATTATGAAAAACTCTATTGATTGTATTTAAACCTAGCAGACAATAACTAACATTGTTTTGGTCAAGGATCCAAATATTTTTTGGTGGCTTTTTCCCGTTGATGGAAATTGAACCCTGCAAAAATATTTTACCAAAATTCAAAATATCTTCTCAATTAAATCAAAAAGCTGTTCACACTTAAAGCTTATCTATATCTCAAAGATATCCAAGCCATGTCCAATTTAATTTAAAAAATAATATAATAATTAAAAACTAATAATAATAATTAATATTAATTTCAGCTTCTATCACTGTAATAAGTCCTGTATATAGTCACCCCTATATCATATGTTTTATTCAATTGAATAATTGCCTAAATAGACAGATGGTAAATAAAGAATGGATAATATGTTTCGACATCATAATTAACAATATTAATAAATTTTCAACATTAGTTTTATTTAATTTATTTTTTATTTAACTATTTGAAATTGAATGCAAATATATAGTAAAATTTCCAAAACTGACTAAAATTGATAATATATTCAAAGCGTTTATAATTTTTTGATTTAATATAACTTTTAACTCTAGATGGCGGTAATCATTCATGGTGAAATAAAATTAGGTGGAAAACAGAACTCGACTCTAAGAGATAACGCCATCTAGCAGGCAGTAGCAAAACAATATTCATTACCACGCAGTTCGTTTCAAATCCAAAGTCCATTATGCGACATCTAGCGGTAGCTTATGAATATTACAAAATGCGTAAGCGCCCTCTAGGTGTCAATACATTCGTAGAGCGGTGTTAGCGCCACCTCAAGTTGAAACAGAATATGATTGCATATCAAATTAAACGTAGCTATAAATTGAAATTCATGAATTATTATTATATATATATTTTATGCGAGACTCACAATGCACCATGCAATGCTGAACCCCTTACCACTAGGGCAGTTTCGCTAATTGCGGCTGCGTTCAACTTGGCGTAAAATTAATTAAATTTACGGCGAGTTTTGCACCTCGAGTCGCACTAATTAGTGGCTAACGGTAATTTGTTTGAGTTGTTGCCGCTGCTTGAGCAAACGAAATGCGCGGCGTGTGTTTGTCAACGTGCCACGGCAGCTGATTGGCCAGAAGGAGCTGTCGCAAGAAGTTCCCTTAATTAGGAAGCGTTTAACGTTTCGCGCGCTCTTGACTTTTGTCAAGTCTACAACCCCCGCCAGCACTGCTCATAATATTTAGGGCTCCTTCAACCACCCACACTGCGGCAAGTCGGATATAAATAATTAAAAATTAAATGGAGAACAATAAAAAAGAAGTTTTGCTCGGTTTGTTCGCTTGCTTTTTTATGGGAAAACTTTGAATTAGCTGAAGGGAAAGTGAAAGAGAAATTGAATAAAGGTAGAAAAAAGCATCGGAAAAGAATTTCTTAATATAAATTGATGTTATGGAATCTATTTGAAACTGAAGGAAATAACCAAGTTTGCAAAATGCTCCCAGCTATCGCCTTACGTACATTCATTGCTTATATTCAACTTTCTCTTGTAAGGTCATATCCGGTAACTTAGCAAATGGGGCTTCTTCAGGAGCTTCAATGGGTACTATGGAATAGAAAGACATATGTGAAATGCCCCAACTAGACCCTAAGGCTTCGCTCGGTATTAGCCCTTGGTCGAACAGCCGCGACTAGCTCACTCAGTAGTTAATCATGTATTGGAATCGAGCTAATTGGTTTTGTTGTATTTTGTTTTTGTTTTTGTATTTTAATATTGTATATGTGTAGAATTTAAATACATTTAAATTTATGCTATGCACTTCGTTCAGCGTTTAAAACATAAAAAATTGCACCGCTCGTTGTTCTGCCTTTCGTGAGAATCCTCCAGCACCTGCTCCTGTTCCTTGCTGCTGTAGCTAGCTCCTGTTTCTCCTCCTCGTTCTCCCTCTCCTTCTGCATCTGCTTGTGTTTGCTGTGCAGCTGCTCTTCGTTTTAACAAAGCTTATGATTAATTTACAATTCGAGGCTTAACTGTAAAGTTGGCTACGTTTAACTTTAATCTCGCATTTCCTAAGTCATAGACAAGTTTAGCTCCTCGCTACCATTGGACGATGGTGGTCAGAAGATGACCGTCAGCGGTCGACGAAAATCAGAGGCGCCTCCAGCGCCGCCCCCACCACCAGCTGCCACTCCGGCGCCCACTCCAACGCCGGCGGCGGCACTGGCCAACTGGCCGCCATACTGCTGAGCATATTGATGGGCGTAGTCCAAGCCCACATCGCTGGGCGAGTGCAGATGCGGCTTGGCCTCCTGGCCACCCGCGTCCAGCTGGGGCGTGGCGTCGCGCTCGTCCAGCCCGCTGCTGCTGTTGTTGTTGTGCGAACTGCCGCCAGCACTGCCAGCACCGCCACCACTTGCACCGCCTGCTCCACTGCTGGCCATGAGCAGCTGGTGCTGCTGCTGCTGCTGCTGCTGTTGATGCTGCTGCTGCTGTTGTTGTTGGTGCTGCTGCTGCTGATGATGCGCCGCCGCGTGCTGCTGGGCGCCGTAGATCTTGGAAATGTCAAAGGCATAGTTGGCACGATCCTGATACATTTTCGAGTCGAAGTAGGCCTTGGTCAGCACACTGGGGTCCAGGTAGGCGCTGTAAGCACTCGCCTGGCTGCCCGCCGCTGCCGCTGCTGCATTACTCAGATATGAGCTGCGCTCCAATGCGGCGAATTTGTCCATCTGCCCGGAGAGTGTGGCCTGAAAAGAAGCCAGAATAATAGATTAAATATATCTGGCAAGCTTTAGATGACGGCTGCTGCCAAGTCTGCAGTGAATGCTCCGCCACGAGCAGCTTACTGACTCGCATTTCTTCTCGACTCAAGTTAATTTAAACTTTCAACTGCCAATTTGATTTCAGATTAGCAAATCGTGTAATGATATGACAAACAGGCAAGAATATTGTCGTCGGGTATGTCCGACAGCATAATACTAGTTCTCTGCTAGACTCCTCGCTCAGCAATATAAAGACTTTCCTAGGGAATACAGCGACAGAGTGAGAGCGAGGGAGGGTTACAAGAAGAGAAAGAGAGAGAGCAAGTAAAAAAGCCTGGCTCAGCGCGGCGTCGTCATCCTTCTAAATACACTTTAACAAAATACTACATACTTTGATATCCCATTTTTAATGAGTATAAAAATACAATAATCAAACTCTTGTGTGAAAAACAAAACGGTTCAGGTAACAAGAGCGAGAGGGAGAAGGAGAGGGAACTGTCCCTCTTAGTGTAGCTTGATAACTTCGCTAATATCAATTTACCTAATATAGGATATTATTAATCTCTATTTGAATACACGTAATATGCTCTGATTTATAAGAAAGGACCTGTTTGTCGCTAATGGGGGTAGGGCAGGGGTGTGAGTCGTAACCCCTGGTTAGTGCAAATTGCTTAACACTTTTGCGGCTTTATTTGACCAACTAATTGTGGATGCGAGATGAACAACCCCACACGGCAAGTAAACAGAAAAACACGTCTCAGTTTAATGTTATTTGATTTGCAATACGTTTCTCATTGCAACACCAGTTGTTGCTGTGCTTCGGGGTTCGGTTCAGGTCGTCGTCGACTTGATCTGGGAACGGGACTTGGCCTGGAACTGGGTACTCGGTTCTGGGTTCTGGGTTCTGGGTTCTGGTGAACGGGTGCGCAATGTTAAGTGCGTCAGGGGTTGTTTTGCTTCATATCCGTTTTGTTTTGAGTGGTTGAATCGAGGGGTTGCTCCCCGTTCGCAGAGCACTTTGCTCTGGGCTATAATTATGTTGTTAACACATCATCATCACCATCATCATCACCAGCAACAACATCAGCGCCAACAGACCCGGATCCCTTTCCATGTGTGTGTGTGTGTGTATGTGTGCGTGTGTGTTTGGGCCGAAAGCGTTTTGGATTACAATTTGATTTGATTTGATTTGCGCCCAATTGGGAATTAGTGAGGATTGGTAAATATTTTGATGCACGGCGATTTACGCGGAGTTGATGTTTGTATTTCGGTC